>NW_009934750.1:0-45630 GCF_000696875.1 Nestor notabilis
CACCCCCCACCCCCAAAGTAAATTCCATTTCCTCCTAACTGTCCAATCTTCACATTCACTCATGGTTTACTTGTATATTTCAGCATTATAATTTAAGCAACTATTTTAGTCTCCAGGGAATTTTATAATGTTGATCGTTCCCTTCAATTTAAGCAAGTAAAGAGACGGACACAATAAGAAGAAACAAAATTAAAAAAAGTATAACTCTAACTTACAATTACCTGCTGGTCAGGCGAGATTGACTCAAGTGCTTTCTGAATAACACGACAACCATACATCTGTAGGGCTAATGGCAGAACATGGCCACGTATGCGCGTTGCTAGGGCTAGCTTTTGATCCAGGCTTCCAAACTACAAGAAAATAAATATTTATGAATGTTAACAAATGAAGACATATTGCAGCATGCTGGAATCTACATGTCAGAGGTAGTACTTATTTTTTACTGTGCACCTTGAATAATTTTTCCCTTTGTATTTCTGGTGGCTATATTTATCAGAATATTTTATTTTCTAAAAGCAACATTTTGTAATATTCCATATTCCAGTTGTATTACTGCTATCAAATGCATGGCCTTGAAAGACAACGACTGAAGAAATCGAAGTAATTTGTCAGTAGGAATGTGTAAATGCAATAACCCATTTACTTAGACAAATTATAACAGGCAAATTAATTACAAATTACTATAACATATTAATTCAAGTCAGATTTTCTTTGTTATCTCAAATTTGTACTGGTCAGTGTATCTTACATCTTGCATACAGCAAGCAAGCTGTAACAGGAGGGGGTGGAGGAGAAGATTTCAACCCCTGAAATAGCATCTTGGTAACTTCACGTGGATTGAACTGTCATTCTCACAACGGGCACTTTGGGAACTCTAGAAATACTTGGGGTTTCGCAGAGCAAAATCAAAATGTTTTGTGCAGTGGCTGGATTAGGAGTATAACTCAACCAACCTTTTTTCAGCAGTAGCTATTTCCTGCCTGTATTATTCCCTCTACAATGCTACTACATTCTATACAATACTACAATCTTCAGTACTGCTCCACACTGAGCAGAGTACAACCCAGTCAAGCTTCCAAAGAATACACACAACCTTGTTCCCAGATCCCCACATAAGCTCCCGAGTTAGCACAATACGAGTTTCTTCATATACAGCACTGGATGAAATTGACACAGATATTTATATGGGTGCAAGAGTATTTTCCAGACCCACTTTTACCAATAAAAAAGTATCCTTCAAATCCTTATGTTCCACATCAGCTGCTGAAAGTCTCTGCAAATTATGCTAAAAGACTTGAAAAGCCTGAGCATGCAGCCTGTGCATTCACCAACATTCACCAATATATACACCACCAGTGTAGAGAGAAACTGTGCCTGTTATGAAAACATAGTAAGGGATAGTGAACAGAAAACACATGTGCAGTATTATATACTTCAGTTCTGCGGTAAAAGTCCAGCAGAATTCTGCTATGATGTTAAGAAAAGCAGATTTTAAAAGCATTTAATTCTAATTTCTGTTCTTACACTTAGTTTATGCTTACCTCAAAGAACTTCTGTATTACATAGTTTCCAAACACATCAGTCATCAATTGATATGCTGCTTGCAAGATCTCATTAAATACCATCTGGCGCTCAGCTGGAGTAGCTCGCTCCAGCTTTTGCTGTATAAATCTAAGTGCAAAAAAGGTCCATTATGCTTTACATAAACAGGAAAACCTCTCAAATGCTGTTTCAATGAGACACCTCAAAATTCTAAAGCGAGTATTCAACATTTATAAAATGAAAATGAAAGTAGTGCCTCTGCATATAAAAGAATGCATTTTAGTAAAAACTTTCATTTGAGAAGGATTACAGATGAAAAGAGTAACAATAACTAAGTACCTGATGATGTATTGCCGAAAAATGGTTTTGCATTTCAGATGCCAGATACTTTGTTTTCTTAATCAACGCCTTTTTGATACCCAAATACTAGAGTTTACAAGTCTAGTTATGAGGCTATTTCTACACTGAGAACTTCTACAAGCAGTTAAATTTATGCTACTTTTATAATGAGATTTCTTAAGAGAATAAAAAGGTCAATGTAAGAGCATCTGCTCCAATTAATGGCACACTTTTTATTAAGATGACTAGCAGCTCATTCAAACGTCTGATGTTAATATGACAAAGCAGTAGAATATTATTAAGTTATTAACTTGACTACAATAATTACCTAGAACCATGCTGGTCCTGGGAAAACTCAACAATATGTCCAACAAGGTCTCTTAGTTGAAGATTAGGGAAACGATTGTTTCTGAAATCTTCCAGCAACCGACTACGTCCAGAAGGCATAATATCAGACCTACTGTAACGAAGGCGTGAAGGAGGGAAGAGCTGACTGGTGGAGCTAAAGAGACTGGAGGTACTTGCTGCACTGCGATACTTTGCTTCGGCTCCAGGTGCTGCAGAAATATAGCGACCACTACCATTTGTCAGTCCTCCTACAAGGAAGCAGTTCTGTCAGTAAAAGCCGTAAGGAAAATAAGCAGCAGCAAAACATTAAGTATACTAGAACTACGGATACACCCTGGAGCCAAAGAAAACAACAGCATTGTCTTGTTATTTGTATTTACCTCATTATGGATGGAGAAGTTAAGATAGCTTTATCTTTCAACAAGTAAAACCATCCTCCTCATTTTTATTTTATGTGAAGGGCACCAGGAAAAGACACGTCATTATAAGAATATAACAAAGCAGGTAAAGCGAACACCCAGACTTACAGAAACTTTAAAACTGGGTGGGCCTTAGCTCAGTGGGCAGACTTCCACTTCACAAGTGGTACTGACTTAGACTCTTGTTAGAAGTCTCAAAGTTAGCCAATTGTTTCAAAATAGACCATGAAATCTGAACTACCCTTCAGTCCCTACTGAGGTACCTTTCCAACTTACAGTGTGAAAGGGCACTTTTGGGGAGGCACACATGGTGCCTCTTGTCATGCTGTACCTGTTCTGCAGATCTGATGACTTCAGCATCCTAGGCTTTCAATCTGGCACCTCATGTAAGCACTAAATATGTCAAATTTCAAACAAGGTAACTAAGAATACTCTACTTACTTCTAAAACAACCAAAGATACATAAAACTGAAGTTCCTTTTAGAGACATGAAATCCTTTCCTTGCTGCAAAACCGTTTCTCACTCTCACTACATCTGCCCTTGCCTATGTTTATGTCCTACTCCTTTTTGCTAGTGATTCCACCTACAGCTATCATCATCTCACAGTCCTGCGAATTTCTTCTCCTATATTGCTCCCTGATCAGTTTATATCACTCAGAATTCCTCTAGTAGGCCTCCCTCCTCTCTACTGTACAACAGGCAACAATTATCCTAAGCAGCATGCAAACAAAGCATCTGTACTATACTGCACTACAAGCAGAAATATTCAAAGACAATTCCCACACAGACATCTCAACTCTAATACTAAAAAAAACAAAAAAAAAACCCCAAACAAAAAACCCCAAACTGAAACCCAACAACCTAAAGTTATCAAGCATGAATTGGAAAAGGAAAGCATTTGCAGTTTCCCATCTAGAAAGTGACATAGTAACTGAAAGCCCTTCCAAAGTCCACAGAAGAAATATCTACACTTGAATTTAAAATAAATTGCAGTACGTGCTGTTTGAATGGTGCTCTATTACAAAATTAATGAAAAATACAATAAAAAAAGAAATCAGCTGACAGTGCCCCAGCCAAGCCTTACTTTGGTTCCAACTATTTATCAGGCCAGGCAACAATAGTGTTACAGTGGGCTGGTAATGTATTAATGGTAAAGTATCTTTTTCAAAAGGTCAAACTGCAATACCACAATCTGAGATGTTAGTGCTCTGCAAGACATATCAAGCATCATGTTTATTGCACTGTAGAGGATTATGCCCTAAAGTAGAAAAAGATTAGTATTTATTTTAAAATTAGTTTTCAAAATTCAGTGGTAAGAATCAGTAAAGAATCAGTAAAAACTTCATGCCTCACAATATCTTGTAAAACCCACTAGGCTTCTTTTAAATTAAAGCCTCTTAATTCTTTAAAGCCAGAAAAATAAAGGTTTTTCTTAAATGTAATTTTTAAATTTCATGGACAATCACTAGTTCCTGAAAAGAGCTGACAGCAATATGATACTAATAGACAAGAAATAAAAAGAAACCCAACATAAGAAACCCAACTGCAAACACTCAGTATGCAGAGTGATGTTCTACAGTAATTTTTCTTCTAGGAACAGCCTTCAAAAGAAAAGTTATGCACCTGAAATTATGGTATTTCTCATGGACATTACTTAGATGTACTAATGGAATCCTAGCTTCCCTGTAAATGCTGTGTAGTAACACTACTTAATGCCACGAGAGGGCAGCAAAGCCCGTTTAAAAGGAAGTCTTGGAGGCTACTTTCTTCTTGTAGCATCGCTATTGCTCCACTGATCACATGCTCAATTCTGTGCCAGAAACTAATAGGGCAGTTTTGGTTACAGGCTCTCAAACTGCATGCCTCTAATTAGCATACAGCGTCATGGAAATGCACATGTGAATCAGGAATTCTTTCAGTCTTTTATTTTTTTTTAACAGAAATTAAGAAACATGTTAGCTTTTAACAAATACGCTATATATGTGTAGCAGAACTGCAGGTATTCAATACATTTCAATCAGGATTACCAAGCCTTTCTTCAACTTAATTTGCGAACCATTCCTTTTCAAGACTTGTAAGATGACTAGGCTGCAGCTGGGAGGCTCCTGTCTAGCCTGTGAAACTACTTCAGACATTCACGTTAAGCAGGATCGTAACACAGGAAGGACTGAAAACATACCCACTGTGCCTTGAAGAACCTGTCAGACTTCAAAAGCACACAGAGAGCTTAACCTTGTAAAACCCTGGACACTATTAGAAAGAACAGTAATTTAAAAGGCAATTTGCTTTTCTTCTCATGTAACCTTTCATTACAGCAGCAGTGTTACAGCTCAGTGGCAACTTTGCAGATTTGAAAAATACTAAAACCCACGAACTAAGAGCACATTGTCATAGGTACTTACTATATGCACATATACTCTTGTATACAATGGGCTATTTTCCTAAATATTGTACTCATTACTTTGTCAGTCCAAAACCACCAAAGCATTAATGTGGACATTCAGGACACCTGGCCTGCTTCCTGAAAAAGAGTGTGAATAGCTTAGAAAACTGGAATCTGAATTCTAGCTACCCAAATCCTCCTGATGGGCCTATTGCATCTCTGCACTCTTCCAGAACTCAGGACACTTGTTTCAGAGATTCTGAACTAGAAAGGTAATGGCCTAGGTCTTCTAAATTGTTTGGGGAACATTCTTTACTGAATAAAGTACCCAGTCTAAGCAGTTCTGCAAACACTGTATCAGGCATCAGTACAGCCACACGATTACAAACTGCTGGGGAATTAAAGTGTGCAGTTTATTCTTCAGATAATCACTTAGCAATCACTACTGATCTTGTAAAAACAAAGATCTCTGATGCAATGAATAATAATTAAGTTGTTTTACAGTTTTAACTGAACCTGAATCCCTGTGGCTAATCCACAGGGAAGCAACAGCACAGAGGTATCAAGGGGATACAGACCATCTAAAACAGAGCCTTAATAAGCTTCAAGACGACAAAGCATGTTAAATTACTAACTCCTCAATGTGGATAGCATATTTAATGTAAAGGAGAACATGAAAATATTAAAACTAGATCTAGGCACATTAATTTTGATAGCATTAGTCTGTTAGTACATATTACTAAAGTATTTCTTCAGTAGTCTCCTAATCAAGACACGAAAGATTTACTGCACAGTACCTGTTGTTTACATCAGTCAGCAATATTATTTTCTAGTAAAATACGCACAAGTAAACACTCAAGACTTAATTTCTACAAAGTATTTGATCATCTGTAAAAAAAGAAGCTTCACCTCATGCTCAGCTAAAAATTTCATCTTCATATGGAAAACAGAATTACACATATAATATGTATGCATACTTTACGAATCAATGCCAGTGCTTATTATGCTGGGTTTACCAAAGCACTATGGAGTAGGTACACAGCAGAAGCAATGCAAAGTTCCCCACACTACTGCCAAGGGCCCTTTACTCTTACCCAGAACGACCACTTCTGAAGACAAAAGCATCAAATCCGAACTACTAACAAGCTTGGCTTGCAATGCACACAAAATAATTACCTCCAAAAGCACCAGACTTTAAAAATACTACTCTACACCAAACCCTTGAAAGGCTGCAATGTACCATCAAACAGAGTAAGCACTACCAAGCTAAAAGGATTTTTTTATAGCATAGGCAAAATACTTTCTCCTGTTTTTTCCCTGGGAGTGAAAGGGTAGTTCAAATTCATGACCTTACTGCTCCAACTGATTACAGTAAAGAAGCAGTTAACAGACAACTGACAAATCCCTTCAAATGCAGGAAAACTGACACTGGAACAAAGTAATTAACACATTTCTACTTTAGGATGTTGGATAAGAGTTGGTGAGAAGAGATAAAACCAGTAAAATATCACAAGTATCTTTTAAAAGGGAAAATGGTCTTTTAAGCTACAAACTGCAGCAGTGTCTGACAAAGGGGTTATAAAACCATGCACCCTTGCCCAGTATTGTGCTCTAGTATTCTGGTGGCTGAAACACGAGCAACTGAGTTCGATGCCCTTTTTAAAACAGCAGTTTAAACTTAGCTGAACCTGTTGATATTAAGCAGGCAGGACAACAAGTTTTGAAGGTGGAGGGAGAGCTGCATTTGACAGGCATTATCAAAATACCAATGGAAACTGCATGCAGACATGAACTTATAATGCTGTTCTACTCTGAAAAGTGACTATGTGATAATCATACCCTTAAAATATACACTCTTTGATTTCAGGTGTAACTTCTCACTTGGTGAGAAAGTTTTGCCTTTTTAATTTTATATATGTGAGAACAAAACAAATGCTTCCAAAAGTGGTTGATGAACACACCAGAATAAATTCAACAGGACAGACAAGTAGCTGCAGAAATAGTCTTCAACTTTCTGTGATAGTGCACCTTGGATGTAACTACGCAAAGGCACAACACAAGGCAGACTGCAGGAAATGCTGAAAAAATTACTGCATTTTTGTGAAAGCAAAAATCCAAAAAACCTCAATTGCCAAATTTCAGATTGATCTCATAAGGTAGAAAAATTTACCCATAATCAAGGTCCACTTCATCTGGAAGATAAAAGAGGCAGTACACATGGAAGCCATCAAGGTTGTGTCAATTTTCAGAGTACAACTGTACATTCTGGCCTTTACACACTGATCTAGTACATGATTTAACAAGCTACTAAGCTTAGTTCACACAGCCAAACAGTCCTAAATGGATTCAAATCAGTACTTAATTTCTGCTGACAGCGGTAATCCTCTATACTGATCACAGTTTTATTTTCTCAGCATTGAAAAAGGTCTTTCGACATTTATCAAATGTGAAACAACACAAAACTTTGGATGTTTTGAATTTTCGATAATGCCTTCCAAAATTTGATTTCAGTATAGTTTTCAGCCATATGAAAACTATTGTGAGAGTACTTTGAACAGAAAGAAAGAAAAAGATTTCCATGATAACCCCATTGTCAGATGTTCAGAACTTTCTCAAAAGCCTCCATTTGGGCTGAAACTTTCCATGCTCGGTCTCAGCCCAAAGGTGCACTTTGTAGACCTGAAAAAGGAAAAAAGGTAAGTAAAAAAAAATAAAACGTGCTGAAACATCCCCTTGCCCAGTTTTACTCTGGGTATTCAGCACTTAACTGTGAAGGGGATACTAAACTGGAAATGTAATATATTTAGATTACTTTTTAAACCTTGTTATACAAATCACTCACACATGTCTCAGTGTATTTTTGTAGGCACTTTAAAAGTTTTTCCCATTTCATTTGTACTTACAGAAGTACAGGGGATTAGGTTGCCTATTACATGAATAGAATCATGCACTGAATAGTTACTGGAGCAACAGGCAACTCAATGTTGAGATGACAGCTGGTTTTACTGTATGACTTTTAGCATCCAAATTAAATGACCACAAATATTTGCAGCAACAAACAGAGAAAGTTTATCAAGTAACCTCAGGTTAGAGGCATTATCTTCCAAATATACTGTAGGCGGTGGTGGGGTTTCTTTAGATTTTTAAATTTATTGGTTTTTTGTTTTTAAAGTTTGAGCTCCTGTGTCATCTAACTAGCTCAAAAGATTTTCTAAAACATTACTATCATCATTCCTTAAAAAATGCATCTGATAACAGAGAGCCACCACTGCTATTTCTTTCACAAATGCATTTTATTTTTTCCACCAGCCTGGTGCTAAACTATCGTCTTCCTGGCACAGCACCTGGGCCATGGGGTAGTAGGCTCACTGATGCGAAAAACACCTTTCAATACATTTTACATTGAGAGCTTTGCTCACTTTCCTACTTTAGAAAAGTAGGGAGAAATAGTGAAAGTCACTTCACTGTTAAACACAGCATCATCTTAAAATGCCCCTGAAGTGGTAATACACTGAAATAGAAAAAAAAAGTAATGCACCTTTGCTTGTCATACTGTAGAAACATAATACACAAAGGACCAGTAAATCTTACTGGGCTCTCTTATCGGGCTTCTGCAAGGGAAGAAAAATCAGCTGTTGGCCCGATCCTGCAAAAAGCTGAGTGTCCTCCACTGTTAAATCAATGAGCATTTGAGAGCACTCTTCACCTTTCAGGAATGGTCCCTCTTCATTACAAAACTGTTTAACAGCAAAGGTAACGTGACATCTCTTATGCAACATATATTTTACACATAGAAATACATACACACATACAAACAAAAAGTGTTTTTTTGGTTTTTTGTTTTCGTATTTTTTTACCTAAATGCAAACTGGATGAGGATCCATGTGATGAAAGTGATGGCGGTGGCGTAAGTGAATGTCCTGGCGTTTGGCTTGGCAGAGGCATGCCTATTGGACTTGGAGAGGAGGAAAATCCCAGACTATTGTAAAATGGCTGCCCTATGGGTGCTAGGCTGCTACTAGATCTTTTGTACAAGTCAGAGCTAGTAGATAGAGAATCTCTCCTTGTGGCACTACTACTTGCAGAACTGCCAACTGAAGAAGAAATAAAAAGACCCTAATTACACAGTGTCAACTGAATAAAACCTATCCCCAACTACAGCTGGGCAATAACAGATGCGATCACAATAATTACAGCAATCGTTATGACAAAGACAATTACTGTGATAACCACACATGCTTTCAAGTAAATCTAAGTGGGTATAAACATACCACTGATAAGTAATTTCACCAATGCCCATGTCTTTCAACATTTCATTCTAGACTTCTCACAGTAACATTGCAGTACTCTGATTTACCCGCCTGGATTCAGGCTTTGGGACAAACATGGAATTTAAGAGATTAAGTTACACTATCACTTCATAGAGTAAATTATTCTAAAAATATTCTCACTAAACTCTTTGATAATTTCTTTTCCACTGTAAATTATCAGACAATGATACTTGATTTCAGGCAAAAGGCTCAAGACAAATGGTTATTGCCATTTAAGGGTTCAGAAAACAATTTATGTTCCTGTTCAGCTGTTTCTGAACTTCTTCCTGTTTGTGAACCCCTCACCTGTAGGAAAAAAACGACTACTTAAAATTCCCTACGAGAATTATGGTTCTCAAAGTGGTGTTTTGAAAAGATATCATAGAGAGGGAATAGGCTAAGAGCAAGATGAGAAGCAGAGCAGACACAGGAAAATTACGGTAAGAAACTAAAAATGTAATTTTACTGCTACCAGTATTCCTGAAAGTTGAATTAGACTAGAAGCTTGGATAGCAGTGTATTAGTGAAGGACTGGTTATCCTGCACAGCACCATTCAGCAGGGCGATGAACAGTCTAGGACAAATTAGGAAAACAATAAAAAGTTTTTAGAAATGTTAAATTCTCGTATCTGTTGCATACTAGTGAAATATTAAACCAGAGTGCCTATTGTAAATACTGGAACATTATTATACTTGTGAACAAAACCAAGATTCTGGATATTTTGATAACAAAGATGCTTCTTAAACTGAATTTGGAAAATTGATTTCTACTTCAATTTAAAAAGGAGAAGGCCAGAGTTTATACTTCCATAATCTTTACCTTTGTCAGGTACGTTCCTACTAAAACTGTCAGCAGGACCCAATATAAAGGTCACCTGATACTTCCTATTTGAAAACACTTTATTTCGTAACATTAGCAACTTGGCCAATACTTTTAATGGAAGGTACCTGCTTGGACCAAATTTTGCAAAGTAGTTCTGTCCAAACATCACTGCCATTTCAGAAAAACAGGCAAGGAAAAGATGCATAATGCTTAGCAAAATAATCTAGCTGTATTACATGAGAAGTTAATGCTTTCATGTACTCAGATCAACATGCTAGCAACAGGAGACCTTGACTTTCACTTCAGCAATCTGATTTGGTTGGTGAGGCATTGGAATAGGTTGCCCAAGGAAGTTGTGAATGCTCCGACCCTGACGGTGTTCAAGGCCAGGTTGGACAGAGCCTTGGGTGACACAGTTTAGTGTGTGGTGTCCCTGCTCATGGCAGGGGGGCTGGAACTAGCTGATCTTAAGGTCCTTTCCAACCCTAACTGTTCTATGATTGAGCTAAAAATCTTAGCAAAAATCACAGTTCATAGAAGTTTAGCACAGAATCATAGGTGAAAACTTGAAACTCATGTCCATACACAGCACGTCTGAGATGGCTGATAAAGGTTTTCCCTGCAATTTAATTTCTAGGCTTCTGTGTGCCATGCTAAAAATGGACTCAAATTGCTGTTGAAGGTCCCACCTTGTGTTTGGGAAGCCCATCAGGCAGTGTGGAAAGGAAGCCGCCTACTTCAAATGCAGAGAAGACAACAGCCAAACACAAGAAATACACCAAGGAAAAAGGTAAAGGAAAAAAAAAAAGAAAAAAGAAACCAGAACCAGGAGGAGAGAAAGGTCAGACAGAGGAGCCAACAAAGAGACTGCAAGAAAAACTGGCAAGCACTTTTGAAACTGGTGGGACTGAAGATGAAAAGAGAGCAGATCTGAAGAAAAGTTGGGCCGTGGAAGGTGTATGTGACTGTGGGGCAAAAAGACTGGAAATAGTAAGCTGATGATGGGAACATCACACAGTACAAGCAGAAACAGAAACATATTTGGAAGGAAAAGGGAAAGTGAGAGATAGGTGTTGCCTGGAAACTGGGAAGGAAGACATACTAGAGGAGAAGCCAAAAGGAAAAGATACTGGACTAACTAGGCAAGGAGACTGAGAGTAAGAAATCAGAAAAGCAAATTAAGGCAGGAGTTGAAAGAAACCTCAAGATTTAAGACTAGCTCTACAGGTTCTGGCTCAGCTACTGAACCATGTGAATATTAATACAGTGCTACAAGAGAGATTGTTATTTTTCCAGCTACGAACAGAGCCAAGCAAACTTTAGCTTGCTTTCAGGGTTTCTTACTCAGCTAAATTACTGCAGCTTAACAAGTCACCATGAACCAGCTGAGCTGCATTTTCACACACACACAAGCAAAGCTCACAAAACCCAGAAGATAACTTGAATTAGCTTACCCCTCTTTACCACTATCTAAGCTAATACAATTAGTTTACGCTTGTTACACACCAGAAATAGGCATCTGGAAAGCTGCTGTAGGGGATCTAATTCTTAGCTACCTGTTAAGCTGCAGTAACTTATCATGTACCTAAACCTTTAAAATGGAGTATGAGTGACTTCATAATAAAAGAGACTGTAAAGTACATACAGCCATTTATATGGTATGTTTGCCTCTTCCGTTTTTTTCTCTGTGGTTCAGTCATTCAGCTAGAACATGTTCACCTTTGCATTTTTTGCAGAGCTATTATTTTTTTCCCCCTGCAACAACTGAAAACATAGGGGAAGATCTGTATTGCCATTTGTCAGTCTTCATGGCTATATTTTAACTGAAATTCAATCTTTACACCACACTGCAGGGAGTTACAAAGAAAATGAAACTTTGGCAGATAATAAATTAAACTTGTTTTTAATTTGCCTCAACATGTAATAACCCCATTTGTATAAGTACTCATTGGTGTAATTCATTTCATATATGGATACTGCTCAGGAACTCCTTTAAGAACAAAAAATAACCAGGAAGCATTTTTAAAGTGGCTGTTATGGCAAGTACAATTTATACTTGGCAGAAGGGCACTTTCAATATACTTTTATTCCAATGATACTACTGAAAATACTTCAGGTTTAGATAGCACCTTTCATCAGCACTTCTCAAACTGCAAAAGCATAGGCTTCCTGCTTCCCTGTGGAAACTACCACGCTAATTAAATCACCTGGGATACTGCTGCAAGATTTCAGCGTATGCTGTCTATGCTGAAGGTTTTGGACAAAGCTTGAACTGACCTTTGCTACAAGGAAAAGGCTTAATTCTCCTGTGCCAGAAAGAACTAGGCTGATTCTTCTTGAGTAGATACACAAGGGAAATTTGTATTCTATGGAGTAATGCAGGATAAAGACTTTCATGACTTAAAACCATTCTATCTAGAGACTAAAAATGGGTGCAGTGCCTTCAATATGCAGATATACTTATCACTATCAATAAAATGAAACTGCACCTAGAGTGGAACACAGCTGCTAAGAATTCACTGTAACCCTGCAAGTAGCTCAGGACAAATTATATTACAAAATACAGCACTTGGATAGCACAGTTACTTTTAAATAAGATTTACCTGCTGTGATATTATGGAAAATTAAGAAACCCTACATGACTGAGTAGGCTCTGCCTTTTTATCTTTTTGTTAAAGATGGTCTTTAAAAATCAGGTATTAAAGAGGATCAGTGTTAAACTTGATTCTGATTCCCTAGCTTTAGTTTTGTTCAAGTAAATAATTTTTCAGGTTATTTATGAAAAATGAGAAAAATCACTGTGTTGTTATGTAGTACATTTGGTGTCAGTATTCACCTCCATTTAGTTACCAAATAACAGGTATCGTGCTTTAACACTGAAGGGCATGTTTTTCCTTCCGTTTTTCCATATATTAAACTATCTTGTAATAATCTTTTTACATTTCAACATTTAGGGTTTTTTTATTTCCCTTAGGGCATTTAATTTCGAAAAGAATACTGCCAGAGTACATAAATTTTCCCCAATTCCTACCAATCTGCAAGATACATAAGACTATAAGCACAGTCCATTGATGAAATAATAATAACAGCTGTAACTTAAAGAGATTAATAGCCAAAGTAAATATTCTTTAGAAAAGATATTTTACTTTCCTTACTAGTACTGAATCTGAAATATAGGAAAACCCACCTTGCATATTTAAAAACTGCGTGAATAGGAAACTTCTGCTACAGGGCAGAAAGATGATGGCAACATTTATTTATTTTTGCCTTGTTCAGTACAAACAGGATGATAATATTTAGGAGCATCTGTGGAAGTCATTTAAGGCCCCTAACTTGCATAGAACTATTTAGGCTTAACTGTACCTAAGATTCAACCTACTAGAGTTAACAAGGACTATACTTGAGTATTAAGTCTTTTCACTTTATATAAATCCTATGTGATGGAAACATACACTTCAATATTAGATCAAATTTAGAAAGTCGTATGCTATTTAATTTTTTTAAAAAACCTGGAATTTTCCTGACATGAAAATTACACAGAAGAATGCATATCTCAAACATTATCAATTGTTATTTTAAGCATGGAATGAAGGATTTCTTGATAATAAAAAAGCATAGCAAAATCAGTAACAAACTTCTGGGGCAGAGTACAGTGATCAATATGGAAAAGTGTTTTGGAGATACCTATGACTACAGATTATTCTTCAAAAATGCATCTTCTATACAGAGATCAAGTGAACTTAAAACCCCTTTTTTCTTCCCTGTAATTTAAGTTTTAATAACCTATTTTTGCATTCTTTCTACAAATGTATGTGTATATATGATGTCTGGATACATTTTTTTTGCTTAACACAGAAGTCTCACAGAATTTCCTCACTATATTAACAACCTACCTGATGAGCCAAATCCACCAAGTGCAGAGCCGATAGCTGCTCCTAAAGAGCTGCTACTTCCAAAGCCAAGAGATGTGCTTCCTGGTTGGCCAGGACCATGTGAAAAAAGGGAACTGCTCTGGGAGTTATTGGTCAAAGAGTTACTGCCATAAAATGAATTGGATTGTAGGCTACTATTTGTTTGCTGTTGCTGTTGTTGTGGCTGGGCACCAAGTGGCCGAAAAAGCCCATTCGTGGCTCCCGCGAGATTGTTTGCTGTTCCTCCAGCTGAAGCAGCTGCAGCTGTAAAACACATGTTTTCAATCACAATTACTCTCTCAAACATTTCTGACTGAAAATGGACTATTCAGATCTACATTGTATTTTCTTGAAGCCCTCTTAAACAAGCAGAAATTCACATATTAAAGGACTAAAAGAGACTTTCTAGTATTACACAGTCTTCATTACCAAGGAAAAAAAAAAAAAAAATGAAGAAAGCATATGTTGTAGGCTAAACAAGGCTGTACAATTGTTAATGTAATTGATGGAATTTTCAGTGTAAACATCCAAGACATTACTGTTTACTGAACTGTACTTTTATGCTCAAAGTTGCAATAGCAGAGTTGCAGCTAAATCATTCAAAGACATCTTCAGCTGCTGACATCTAGAAGTAAGTTCTGCATCAAGAAAGTAGCTTACAGATTAACTTAAAATCTAATTTTCTGAACAGATTCATTTAATCTCGTGCTAGTATTTTGGATTTTAGTTTAACAAATGCAATAAATACAATGGTTCAGTAAAGTAGCACCAGACCTTATCACTGACAAAAAGAGAAAAAAGAAAACTTAGAGACTTTTGATATAACTAATTCTCCTCTTCTGCTGTCCATTCTAGCTTTTTTCCTTGCCACACTTTTCAGGAGAAAATACTTTCAGAAGAAAAGCATAGCAAGGCCCAGAGCACTCAATCATCTTCTGCCAGGCCGAAGCAATGAAATGATGCTTCCTAGAAGACGCCATTTCGGGGACTGATGAAAAGTGCATGCTATATGCATGGGGAGAGGAAAGGGTAAAATGCTTATATCTGACAAGCAACAACATCTGCAGAAACATGCCTGTATAGGTATGGGGAGAGGACTGTAAATTTTAATTAAAAAAGGAAAACCACCTCTCTGAGAAACAGTCTCAGAGAAAGGAAGGCAACAGTATAAGAGAGCAAGCGTGTACGGTATATCCTTCACAGCTAGAAAACTGCACAGATGCATACAAAACACATCAACAGTATCAAATACTTTTCAACCAAAATTACTGTTAAAAGTGGAAGAAGCCTTCACACAGGATCAAATACTTACCTGCTTGTGCTGCTGCAGAACTGATTATAACAGGAGTTGAGGCCACTAATCTGACTGGTGCTCCAAGGCCAGTTCTTGCTCCAGGGCCTACTACTAAGGCACCAGTCTGATCGTAATAGGCAGTGGGAGCTAGTACTTGATAGCCTACACAACATAGAACACAAGAATTAGTAGTACAGTGCCATGGTTTAGTATTCTGAACCCAGGACATACAAATAGTCTCATGCAGTCAGCATTTTTTCCTCTCCTTGAAATAGTCTTGAAACAGACAACAAACTACAAGGGGGAAAACAGCATAGCTGCCATATGGCCTTAGAACATTAACTGGACATCAAAATAAAAAACAGTGAACATCATAAAAGACCGTGACAAAATCATATTTAGGAATGCTTTACATAGTTTGTTAAAACTAGAATAACAGCTAAGTCTAGTAAAACTGAATTTTATTTTCAAAGTTAACAAAGTAAGCTTCTAACACCATAGTGAAAAGGTACAGGAACACCACTAGCCGTATTCGGATTACAGAACCAACTTCTTTCAGCAACTGAAAATGTTCTACATTTATCTTGTTGACTATTCTTATAAAACAATAAATCAAAACACAAAAGAATTTCATTATTCTTCCCATATTCAAATATATACTAATGCTTTTAAGAAAAAACGCAAAAATCACAAAAATCACACATCTATTTTTGCATGTGTAATAACCAAGACTTTGCACACTATTTTAAGTCAGTTTCCATGTATGCTCAGAGTTAGGTCTAGCAGAGTTCTCTCTGAAATACGTATGGATCTGAACATAAAGACCTGGGCCTCTAATTCCACATGAGTATCTCAGTCACCATGCTTCCAAGTCGTATTTTCTCCTCCTCAATTTCTGAAACATCTCTGTAATCTCCTCTGCCTAGATGCCTCGCTCCAAAACCAGCTAGAAACATCATCTACCTATTGGCCTGGTGGTTACAATACTCTGCAGGGAAGCTGGAAACACAGGTCCAAATTCTCTCACATCAAGAAGATCTGAAGGTATGAAAGAGACTTGGATAGTAACTGAACAGGAGAGGAATGGTTAAGACCCAGAACTTTAGGTTCAATTCACTGTTTGGAGAGGAATGCAATATACTTTTTTGGAAAGCTTGTCATTACTATCATTCCAAACCTGTTTGTTCTCACTGCTCACCACTTCTTTGGTATTCCAGGTGCTTCTACTTTCTCTCTCACCAACAACGCAGCAAGACAGCTGTCCTCCACAGAGTTTGTCTGAAAGTTTGGCTAGTTAAAACCAACCAACACAGATTCTTACAATTGAATTGCTCAGGAAACCCTTACTGTAGGTTCCACTTCCTCTTCCACCTACAGAACTGTGCTGTGCTGCTCTGCCACCTTTACTGCTAAGAAGGGTTGCTACATTCCCAAGGTAGGGAGAGGTCAGATCCATGGCTGTCTCTTTTACTCTAGTTCAGTAGAGAACACAGCATAGAGTACCACACATGTTCCTGCACACATTAGCAGTGTTTAATTACTAGTACCTACACAATTTCTACTTTTACTCATAGCACTTTCAACTGATAATCCTATGTTGGTCCTGTCATTTGTTACTGCTGTGTCCTATAAAACCACTTTTTCAGAACTCAGAATTGACTAATACTTACCAATATTTTTTCTGCCCTACCTACCCTTTTCAAATGTACAATAATGCTACAGCTGTATAAAAAAGGATTGATCATATATTTACACCCTTGTGCTCATATGACACTAACACACAGCATTTTACAAGACTTTGTGCCCAGAACGTGGGGGGGGGGAGAACAAACACAACCAACCCCCAAAAAACCTCAACCTCACACAGTATTGCACAAATTAAATTTACTGCGATTAATACTACTGCAGTTAAATTAACTAATTTTCATTTTCTAAAACAATTGACTAGTACGAACACTGCTTTAAAAAAATGGGATCCACTTGCACTTGCTCTCTGCTCTACAAAATGCCTAATTTCTCCTGAGAGTTCCTTGCCACTGTCTTATCTGTGATGCCACCCACTAACCGGCTACATCACTAGCATCAAGATACCATCCACTGCAGAAGGTTCAAGCTATGTTTGGGTGCTTCTGTGTTCCTAGTATCAGAAATTAACACATTCTGACCTGGAATAAGAGGCCTCTTAGTTTTCTGCTCAAATCTACTAAAACAAAGCAATGTAGGACTATTTGTGAAATTGCCAAGATCTTGCTAAGTGCATCTGCAGCCTCAAGGGTATAAAAATATTTGGTTTGACATCAAAAATACAATTTCAGAGAGGCTACCTCACAACAGATTAAATAACTGAAGAACAGCTCTCATAGCAAATCTTAACTGTTTTCTTTTCCCTTCCTTCACAGGACTCTACAATCTTCACACTCCACCCCAGAAAGGTGAGCACAAAATTAAAAACTATTTCCAGCCTTCTCTCTTATCAAAGACAAGATGATGACTTGCCAGGTCTTCTCCTCTCTAATTCCCTCTCTCCTTCTGTTTCAGTTTTTACTACCTCTCCACGCATCATCATCTCCCTGTGGCTGTGCAATTTCCACTCCAGATAAACAACTATTGAAGCTCCTTGCAGTGCCTTCACATTCAAAGTTACTGTAGTCTTCCACTGCAACCAAAAACCTAAAACATACTCTGCTTCCTAATCAGTTTCTAATCACACCTCTTATTTTAGAATGCAACCACTCTATCTACACTTACTGTCTCCAGATCAGCAGGGAATATTAAAGTAAACAATCTGGTTTATCAGTAGTGTGCTTTGCTGAAATGATTTTTAAATGTCTCCAAAACCAGAGACTCTGAAAACTTTCTGAATTCTTTTCCTTAAATGTTCTTAAAGAATGAGAGGAAATCTGTTCTGTTGGCTCATGCAGCCCTTTCTTAGTGTTGCTCTTATCCATCCAGTAATTTCTTCAGTGGCTTTCACTGGATACTTCACAGTCTCTTCTCACATTTTTGTATGTAATATCACAAAGCTCTGCCCAGATCTCCTACTCCCTTCCCTCTGTGTAACTTCCCTTGTTGATGGCACCCAAACGTATGTCAGAGTTTGTCACTTCTCTCTACTCAATTTAAGTTAACAGATGTGACACTTCTTCCTGCCAACTCTATTATCTGCCCCTTTTAACACTACCATCCTGACACCTCTCTCTCTCCCCCCCCACTCAGGAGCATAACCTGCAAGTCACTGTAGTGTCTTCTCTCACTATGCAGAAGATTTACAGCTTCTCCTTTCTCAACATTCCCAAGTTCCAATTATTTTCCTCCGCATACAGATTTGAAAAATTATTCAGCTCTTGATCTTCCATCTTTCCTTAAATGCTGCAGTCTTCACTTCAGTCTCCCAAGCTCACCAAAACCTAAACCACAGTTACCTTTCATTTGTTCCAATGAAGATGTACACACTTATCTCTGCACTTGCCCTCATGCAAATTCAGAACTTGCTATCCTACCAGTAAGTGATTTATACTTTCTATAATCACAGTAACTTTGCCAATACTGTAACTGCCTGTATGCCTGCCACAATTAAATTTGACATTTATTTATACTTCCTGGAAGCATAGAATGCATGACCCACTGCAATGTCACACTTTAAACTCCTCCAAGTAATAAAAAATTCAGCGCCAATAGACAAGAACTGTTGATCTTAATGTTTTATACATGTTTTTCAGACAACTCTGTTTACATGCCCACCTGCAAGCTACATGCACTCTTACAGTCAGTTCTAACAGCTTCACTTGCGTGAATTCAGTAAAGAGTAAGTCGTATCTGACCTAGCCAATGCAGTCAAAGAAGCCTCCGGTGGGATTCAGCTGACCTGCTGCAAGACATCTATTTTAGGGTAAGCTGAGCAGCTCTGCAGCCTCTGGACAGCAACTACACTAGGGAGATCTCCACTGAGCACAATGACTCCTTAGACAGCCGAGGTCATGTGCAGATTCCTGAATTAGGATGACTAAGCAGAGTCCAGCCGTTGTCTGTGTTGAAGACTGGTTTTATTTGTAGAAAAGAACATAAACTGATCATATTATGACAAAATTGGGAGTAGCCTCTGGCTTTGTCTTGCACATTTTTGCAATAATAAACTGTCTGGATCCTAAGAATCCTTGTTACTCAAAGACTTGCTAAATTAGCACTGGAAGAGTTTAAAACAGTTGCACAACTCCAATGCAAAATGTATTTCACTTTTGATGGTTTTAAAAGAGAACCTGTTTGGTGGTTTTTTTTCTGAAAAGAGATTTAAAAAAAAAAAAAAGTGAAAAGTAGCTGGAATTCAGACTCTTTACCTTTGCACTTAGGATATGTGCCTTAAGTGTCACATGAATACACCTCCCTGAATGATAAATACAGAAACACCAAATTTGAAAACTAAAACAATCCTATAGTTGGGAGAGCTCATGAATTTCATTCAACATGAAGGCTGTGGCAAGGAGAAAGCAGCAGAAACAATTTAAAGACAGCAGTAAGGCAAGTTGAATAATATACTCATTTATTAGCTCACAGTGAAGCCTAACTACAGATGCTATCTCCGTAAAGAATATTCAAAACCTTGAAACTCAGTCTGGACTTATGCTTTCTTGTAAAACATCTAAGTCACCTGAAACAAGAATTCCACATATTTTCTGCTATTACGTGTGTTCAGTGGTTATTACCTGGGATTCACTTAATCACATTTTGCTATCTAGATGTAATTTAGTAATTTTGATTCAATTTTACAGTAAGTGGACAGAATAGGGCACCTCTGGAGCAAAACCAACTTTATCCTAAATCAGGTAACTAAAATAGAGACAGATGAACCACGAGTAAAAGTTCCTGTTTCTCTTCACTACCTACAAAAGGAGCCTTAAGTATCTAGATCACAGACATCTAAAACAGAATCATGATTCCCATCTAAAGTGGCCTATATTCATTTCATCATCCTATATCCCTCTCTTCCACCAAAGAGGCATCACCAGCACTCCCTATGACTCACTACAAAACCATCTTACAATGACTGAGAAAATAAATGTCTGGTTTGCTTATATTTTGATCCCCACTCCCTGTAAGAGTGTGGTCAGTAAGGCTGAATGCCAGTTGCACACAATTCCTATGACAGAACAGAAAAACTGAATGAAGTTTCTGTCCCTCCATCCAAGCACGCAGCAGATGGGATGAAGCAGCACCCTATAATGGAAGCTGAATAAAAATTTTTCTGCCCTCATGGAAAACCTCTTGGGACTTGTGGAGGAAAGAAGTCCAATCTTCACATAAACTCAGTAATGCAAGGGCCTATCCTGTATTTGACCACCCGGTATTACTTTTAATCATCCATTTGGAGAGGGTGCCTTTTTGTGGGTTTTAAGAACTATCCTTGACTTAAGATAGATGCTTTATTTTTTGAAAATAATGCTCTTATTTTGTGACATAAAGTCACAAATCTGGGCTGGATCAAGGTCTCACATGTTGATCAGAGTCAAGCTAAATGTCACAGGCTTTTTACAAGTCATGGACCACCCCACAGTTTTAGAACTCCATGTCCGAAGCAAGAACTAGTAAGGAACTATAAACACACAAAGACTTGTCCCCCAAAGACATACAAAACGAAGTATAGCTAAACCTTCAAAGCTTTTGCAAAAAGATGCTTATAGCATCTCTGGTATCACTGCAGGCTTTCTCCACTGCTTTGGTGAGGCACACAGACAGCATTTGACAGGTGCTGTGACAGCACACTTTGCTGATTCCTCATTTTATGTGAAAGAGAAAGATGCTAAAAGCTGAAGATACTACCACATGGTAAGAAATAAAAATGGCAGTTACAAAACAAAACAGACAAGAAAAACACAAAAGCCAGTCTGCTGTGCAGCTAGAGGTTTAGAATCTGATCATGAAAGGAGAAATGTGCAATGCAGTCCTGGAGCATCCAGCAACAAACTAGCTCTGACTTCTGAAGGTTATGAAGCATTTCACAGCAGCACTGACAGAGAGAATTTGCACAAGTCTCACTCATTTGCAGCTACCTTCATCATTACCTAACTTAACCAAGTAAAATCTTAGCTTTCATATTGAAGAATGGCCAAGTATACTTAACTTGTTCTTGCTCAGGTAATCGTACCAAACACCTTAAAGCAATGCTGAACTTCAAGCATTGTGCATGACATACGTACTGAGACTAAGAATACCTATTGCCCGGGTACAGTCAGAAGCCATGTATGCTAAAAGGATCCAAGGCTCCAAGCTTTGGAGTGCTGCCACTTCAAGCACATTGTGATCTTCAAAGATGACTAAGCAGTAAAATTTCCTAATTTTGGATTCTGCATTTTAGATTTTATTATTACATGCCACAAGTAAAACATTACTTCAAGAAGACAAATTAATACTTCCTGTTGCATCAGAACAACCAGACAACTCATGATCTTTTAACACAGCATGCAGTTGCTTCATTATACATGAAGTTCTCCTGCAAAAGCCAACAATACTCCTTGTGCACACATTTGTAACAACAAATACAGGAGAAATTGCTCCAAATTTCTTGTGCTCTAAGAATGCTGTGCCAGTATTTTAATCCAACTGAACAACATAAAACTATGTAGAACTCAATTCTAAGCAGCTTACCATAAACATAACAGGACTTGGGAGAGTTAATTTGTTATGTAATAACACCAATATTTGAAATTTCAGCGATTCTCTCAATCCACTGGTAACATACATACCTGGCATGCCTGTAGCAAGACCCTGACCAAAAGCCAAAGCTGGATTTGCTGCTGCAGCTGCTGCAAGTGACTCTGCCTGCTGCCCTTGCTGACCCTGATTGGGAGTAAGTGGGCGCTGAGTTGCTCCAGCACGCAGAACCTGGAAAAGACCAATATGACACCTCTTCCTTAAAAGGTAAGAAAGCAAGCCCATTTTGTGCTGAAAAAAGTCTAACTCAGTTGCTTTGCATATCTGATGCCACTTAGCTCTTAATTTCGTTTTGGGAATACTCCACCTTGTTGGTTTCACAGATACATACATACAAAGAATAAAAGGCATGAACTATTGGCTGACAAATATGGCAATAAAGTATCTGCCCTGCACTTCACAGCAGAGACCACGTGTGTTCCATCAATGGTAATAAAGGACAAAAATCTTTAAGAGTTATACATTTATGATTTGCACTATTTATTAACTGAACACCTGTCCTTCCCTGATAAATACATTCACTTACATTATTTTCAGGTAACTGAATGATGCAAGTCTGAAAACTTCAGAGCTTGTAGTTAACTCATCTAAGTAATTAACACTAGAGTGCCAAGAGAGCTGCAAAAATGCATCCACCAAGTCTCAAGAATTCACATAACACTATTACCATGCAACACAGGTGTATTTTGTTATCTTCTGACAGCTTATCTCTGATTGCATAGCAACCTAAATTCTTGCAAATACTCTATTCCTCTTGGTAAAATAATCCCTGGTTCCAAAATAAGACCGAAATACAATTTACAATATATGCCCACAAAATACCTTACCTGTGATCTGCATAAATTGGATATTAATTTTACAGAGAAAGCAAAAAAAAACACTGGAGAGATTATATACATTTAATTATCAATGCAGTTCACTGATAACAATTATCAGTAGAAGGAAAGATCCACCCCTGAGTATTTAAACAGTGATGAAGCTACTCTACAACTTCATGGTAACTCAGAAGTCACTTCTTGTATTAAATTTGTCAGAATGGAATTGAAATTAACCATACTGCCAGTAAACCAACCAAAGTTAACATTCGTTCAAGTGTAAGATCATTATAAGATTTGGGCTTTTCCTTCATGGAAAAAGGCCACTGAAAGACTGCATAATGTTTTTTTAAATGCACCATGTATTATTTGATACAACACAATATCCAAATTATGTGATAATTTCTAGAAGCTCATATTTATATTGAGAAAGCGTTAAGGTAAGGCTTTAAATGCACATCTCCTTTTTACAAAGAACATACCGGTTGCTGTCCCTGTTGTGCCTGCGAAGCAGCTTGCTGATTTGCGGTGGTATTTGCTGCTGCAGCTTGCTGCTGAAATAAATTGGCTGGATACACCCCCCATGGAACACCATAATACTGAGGTGGAACCACAGCAGGACCTAAAACCAGAAAATATGATTATGCCATCCACTGCAGCTAAAGTAACTGTATATTGTTTGTAGCATCCGTCATTGATCTATTCTCTAAATGTCAAAACAGAAATCAGTATTAAAAAAGAAATCAATTCCCATATTAGCTAAAATGATACATGAACACAAATGGGTTAAAGGATACCCATCAAAACATACCTTCCTTATGAAAAAAAAAAAAAATACCCTTGTGAGACTTGGGTGACAACTTAAACTTAACCAAAGTTTATATACCAAAGAACACTCAAAATTAGTTTCCATGGTTGGAAAAAAGATCATTTCAGAACACCACAGAATGAACCAAATTCATCCTCACAGCAGTGCTACACTGAGACTTTAATAATCTATTATTTATTCCTCCTTTCTGTCTGCTTCCTTTGCTTATAAACACAACTACTGCCTCTGCCTCCCCTGCCTACTACATTACACTCTCCAGAGTGGGCACACTTACCTCTTCTAGTCTATTCATAAAGAACCTGTAGAAGATTGAGCACTCTGTATCACTGCATTGTACATATCACGCATTATGTACACATACATTTTGGTTCTTTCTACTGCCTTTCCTGTGAAACCACCAACTGGAGATACAGGTTTTGTACAAAATGTAATGCTCAGGTTTGAGCACTAGCTGGGACTTGAATACTCAGTGGCGTTGTTTCACAGTGATACCTACTAACTTCTAAGAGATTTTCCTGAGCTTGGGGTTTATCTGTTGTCTGGGCCTTTTAGCATGCTGGACAACATCTTTATTCTCATGCCCACTGGGAATGAGAAAACCTGGAATTAGGAAATAAATGCACAGAGTAAAAACATACAAGGAAAGGCTAGCTGTCTCATCTTGTGAAAATAATACATTCTACTAATGTCAGATGAAACTTTATTAAGGATAAACATTTTTAGAACAGCAAAAACCTAACTGTTGCGTATAAAAGGCCAGTGGAAATACTCAGAATCCACATATAACAGAAACTGGATCCCTTTCCTTTTTAGTGAAATTTTTGAAAATGACAATATTAATTTTCCTACAAGTCCCTCCTTCCTAGAAATACATTTGCAGAGAATAAACAGGATGGATTTCAGCTTTTTTCTAATTTCATTCAGTAAAATTATTAAGATAAACACTAGAAAGTGTTCAGTTACCTGCTAGGGTAGCTGCTGCAGCTAATCCAGCTGCAGTGTATGGGTCAGTACCTGGAGGAGCAGCACTGATAATGTATGGGTTTGGCACAAAAGCAGCTGGAGCCAAGCCTGCTGAGAATACGCCTGCTACAGTAATAAACAAAGTTTAATTATAGCTAACATACTTAGCAAGCACCATCATATTCAAACTAATCAAATCACAAAGCATATCTGTTAGAATCAGAACTGCTTGTACTTCAGGATTTTCTATGAGCAGGTACACCATTACAGAAATCAACACTTCATGTCTTCTCACCAGTCCTGTCTTACTAATCCTAAGGCCTAACAGCTTTGTTCTGCTGGATCTACAGACACCAAGGCGATTTATCTCCTATGTATCTACCCACCCTTATACAGAAAACATTATTCAAAGTAGAATTCACCTTGCCCAACCTTAACTATCTAAAAATTACACTAGTCTTGCAACAAATCTCTATCAGCCAAATCATCTAGTGTCTTAGGTGAAACAGCCAGAAAGAATGAATCACCTACTAGAGATACAAATCTCTTTTCCTTGACAAGAGGGGGGCGGGGGGGGGGGAATCTAACGAAATAGTTTAAATCAAATACCTGGCTTTTAAACAGCCAGTTATGAGATGCTAATCTTACTTTCAAGAAACCAAATTTGATATAAGGACTGTAATGGAAGGAGAATGCAAACAAAGCATTCCTACCCAGTTTCTCCAGTCTACCAGGTTAATGTATTTTTTCCAACACTGAGGCAGCAAACGGTGCAGAAAGCATGGCACATCAAACTATGTTCCTCCTTCCAAATAGGAGGCTTCTTGATGAACTTCAATGAACTTCAGAAGAGACTGCATTTCCAAGGGGCAAGACACAGCTGACTGCTCAGACAGCACTGTATAAAGCAGGGACTTCTCTGCAGTTTAGAAGTCAAAGGCAGACAGAAGACAAGACCTGGGGATCCCACAAATATCTTGATTTGCCATGCTCCCAGCTGTAAGACTGTATTAGTCAGCTACGTAACAGTGAAGACCTGCCACTTTTAAACCCCAGCTGTAGGCTGCTAACCCCCGTCTGCCTCCTTGTTGAGTTGCCAGCACACTAAAAACTTTATGCATCCAGTTAATACACTGAATTCCTTTGAAGGGACAGAAAAACCCCCACAGAATTTCTATTTCAAAATCCCACTTTTGCCAGGGATGCCTGATGTACTTTACAAAAACCTCACCTATGTGTGGCTGCTGAGCTGCAGCCAGTGCGTACTGCTGCTGCTGGGCTGCTGTTAACTGTTGGACAGTCAGAGCATTAGTCCTCTGGAAAAGCTATTGGAAAAGAAAAAAGATGCATTTCAGTTTTCAGAAGTCAGAGCTATAATATACCGGGATTTACTTACAAAAAAAAAAAAAAATATTTTAAACCAAGCTTCTATCCTAATAAATTACTAAACCAGAAATCTATGAAACAATATTCTTCTAGATTAAATACACATTGATATGCCTCTAAGTCACAGACAAAATAATTAAATGCATTATATGCTGAAATGACTGATGATCAGAGAGTATAATGCACAGCTTGAACGATCAATTCAGCATGTTTTCAATTCCAGTACTAACCTGCTGCTGAGAATTGTAGTCAAAAAGTCCTACAGTAGCTCCTGAAGAGTCCATCTGTACCTGACTGCCAGGATAGTCAAACTGTAGAGAATCAAGACCAACTTGTTCCATGGCATCTAGATTCTGATTTTCTGGATTTGAAAATTCTTCCACCAGAGGCTTGTGAGCTGCAGGATTGGGAAGTGGACCCAATCCTTCTGTGGTGCTAGGATTGGGGCCCAAGCGTTCAGCAACTTCTGTTGGGGAGGCTTGTCGACTTCCAGGGGTACGACTGTTCAGAAGAAATTAAAGATAAACTCTTCAGTCTTAAATAAAGCTGTCCATGGACAGAGTACAGCATTTCTATTTTAAAATAGAACTCAAGAGACTTTACAAAGGGAAGCTACAGACTGATTTTAACAATTTTAAACAGCATGCATCAGTGGCTCATTTCACTTCAAGGCACAATTTTATTTATTATTTTTTAAAGTTTAAAACTATACAGCTCTTCAAATCACTGTGAGAAAAACAAACTCATCTTTGAGACTGTTTTGAGTGATGTAGAGTGGACTGCAGTCACCTGTAACTTTTGGGGATGGCTCTTCATTGCATTTGGGAGCGACAGAAATGATTAGAAAATGTACTGAAGTTTAAAAGCAGGAAAAAAGAAAAAAGGAAATGGCTATGTGCATCTCATGCCAAAGGAGAGACAGACAATAAAACTTCCAACTGGAAAAGATAAACATACAATATAGCAAGTATCGTTCACATCTTGAAAGAAACAATACATTTTTTACCTTCAGTAAAATGGACTGTAAAACTGCCTCATTTAGCATTTGACTAAAACATTTCATTTCCTACACAGCTCACTTTATAGACTACGCCGTACCAGATGACTGGCTGGGGGGGGGAAGTGTTCCTAATATAATTCCACTGATACCCTCTCAATTTCCTTTAAGAGTAAGTATAGCCTCTTGTTCCAAAAGAAAAACTTCAGGATTAAGCAAAACATGCGTATGTGGTTTTTGCTGACAATGAGAGTCATGACTTACTTTGCCAAATCCCTGAAAATTCAGTTTCCAAGTATGAAGGACTGGTGGCAACTGAGATGCAGACAGCTACACTTTCACATCTCTAGGTGCACTTGTGTTCAAATTCCCATCAGACGACAAGAAAATCTAGTCAACAGCATTGACAGAGCCTAGAGAGCAACTCAACTGAGCAGTCAGTATGAGTTTACTCTGGGTTAAAACTGAAGTATTCTCTCATCACCACCAGCTGTACTGACTACAGAGGAATTTCTGTGAACCTATAGAGACCCACGGGCAAATACTTGAAGTGAGAGGCCAACACATTCACATCTAACAGATTCCCAACCCTATATTTGGTTAGATTTAGGGTACTTTAATTTGGAGTCGTACCCCAATGTCTCTGTCAGGCCAAATTGCTTACACTACTGATTTTTACTGGCAAAAATCTAGAGTCAGCTATTAGGAAGGAGTTGTGTTATAGAAGCTATGATCCCTTAACAGCATTATTGTGTTGGCAGAATTCAATAATTATATATTGTTTCTCAGGAAACATACGACAAATACAAGTTTGCTTTAATTATGAAATCTGGGCTCAGATACAAAATGCCATCTTGCAGGATGAAACTACGTTTATTCCAGCAGTACACTGCCAGACCAGTATGGTATCCTGCTAATTCTAGGACAGAGACAAAGCCTTAGTACTACTTGTTCTCCTCCTCCCTCTTCGGGGCCCCAAGGTTGAAATATCTGTTCCTCACTGACGCACAAGATTTATGCAAACAAATCTGCCAATACTTATGTACTTGCTGATACCGACTCTAACTGTATAGCTAGAAAGCAGTCTTTTACTGAGTTTATTCAACAATACTGTATCATCTATTACTTTGGACAAAATACTTTAGAGACAAAGCACTTACACTAGAATTTGGGGTTTTTTTTAATGTAACAATGTGAACATCTACAACATACTGGCTACCACCTAAGTATCCTAGCTAGCAACTATGTCTTGCTCAACATACAAACTTGAGTTTGAAGGCATTTAATATTCTTTATTCTTCCCAGGTGACGTACAGCATCAACAAAGTGAAGAACAACAGGAAAAAAGGCAGTTATTTAAGTACATAGTTTAAAAAAAAGCTGTAAGTACAATAAGAATACAAGGAGGAGGACAGGACAAAGTTTCTTTGTTAATACTTATGTTTACCTAATATAGGTTGCTCCTTACATTGGTGCTGTTCTGTTGCTATAGTTAAAGTTGTGTCAATACTTCAATTATAAACCTCTGTTTGGAGGGTTTATACCACCACTTTATATGGCCCATTTAAATTAGATGGCCTTATTTTTTGTTGAGAGGTTTACTGGCTTTGGATGCTTTTTTGCACCTATTTTTTTTTTTTTTAAATAATTTATCTCTTTAAATAATATGAAAGGTGCTTTGCAAGCAACTATTTCAAGAGTGAAATAGATACTGGTAAAGAAAAGCAGGACAAAATTTATTGTGTATTTTCTACATGTAATACTGAAAGCAACTTTGTTTATTGTGCATATTGCAGCATGCATCCGAAAGGAGCTAATCTGAGCTCTCTAATTGTAACATACTTGGTATTACATTCTTTTCAATAATACGTCTTGAAAAATAGACCTGAAGAATCCCTCCTTAGCCTCAGGTAAATACATTTTTTAAAGGGTAGGAAATACTTACATATGGAATTCAAACATGCATTTTAATATAGTTGTTCAGTTACGAAGTAATGAAACCACAACTATTCAGTCATGTTCATCACATTAACACAAATTTATGAGGAGCACTCTGGTTTTCTGATCTTGCTAATTCTTCTATATGACAAGTTACAAATGCATCACGGTCATTTAGAAACAAAAGTTAGTCCTTTAAAAATACCCAATTTAAAATGCAGCTTAGTATTAGGAAAAAACAGGCTGGCTGTGCTGTCATATAGGAGTTCACAGTTCAAAAGCTTGAGCTTGGTCCAATTTTTTTTCCCCTAAGAAAACAACCAAACCACACCACGATTCTATACTGTGAATAGGTGACATTAAACTGCGTGAACAGGGAAATACCTTGTTTCTCCTTAGTCAAATTAATGGTTTCTATGAAGACTTTTGTGGGGAAATATTTGTGTTCGGCTGTGGCAACCATTAGCAAAATTAAAAGGAAAATTAAAATTCTGAAGGACTTACTCTCTACAAA
This sequence comes from Nestor notabilis, assembly GCF_000696875.1. Classification (NCBI taxonomy): domain Eukaryota; kingdom Metazoa; phylum Chordata; class Aves; order Psittaciformes; family Psittacidae; genus Nestor; species Nestor notabilis. The sequence goes on from NW_009934750.1 coordinate 29,518, forward strand.
AACAATCAGATACAAAAGCTAGGAGTATTAAGAAGCAGCAGAGAGAAAGGAATTTAGTTTGAAATTAAAAGGGTTAAAGTTTTCATCCCTCTTTAATTCACCACATTTTAAAGGTACCCATATTTGAAAAATTAGTATATTAAGATGTAATTGTCTCATGAGAAGTGACACATACATTGACATCCTAAGAAACATGTGGCACAGTGGGAAGGGGAGGACGTGGGGTAGGGAGAATCACTCTGCAGCTGGATAATGCTTAAAGCTGACACATAAACCAGAACTGTAATAATGCTCTTAAGAGACATGCTTGTCTTCTTGAGAAACAGTTAAAAGCTTACTTAAAATCTTTGCAATCGGCATCCATTCCATTTGGCAAACCTCTGCCATTTATTTTAGTAACATCCTCATCATCTCCTTGTTTAAGATCTCTGTTTTTGTCCTCCTCAAATGGAGAAGCCTTGCCTTTCTGATCTCCTTTCTCAGGTCCATCTGTTTCAGCATCTCTAGTGCCCTGAGGAAAAAGAATCTGTTTGATTCTGAATATTGAACAGAACACAATAGGAGCACCACAAGGTGACCTAATTCTACACTACAGTGCACGTAAACAATACAAACAGTTTATTTTCAATGAAATTGCATTTGGTGGGTAACTTGGTCATCAAGTTTCAACCACATGCAATTAATAACTGCCAAAATGTGAAAAGGAATGCCAAGATTTATAATGGAAGAGCTAACTCAACCTTAACTATAGCGGTGCTGTTAAAGCAGTAACACTTCAAATTAGATAAAGTTTATTTTACACAGTTAACACATTTAGTACACAACAAATCCTCATGGAAACACAGAATAGAAAGATCTAGAATAAAGCCCATCACACATTTTAAATTAGGCTATTTGCAATCTTTTTCCTTCCTTTATTTAAAAGCAATAGGAAAACACTTTTTTAAAGACAGCTATTTAGTCAAGATTCCAAAACCACTTCCCTCTTCTGCCCCCTCCAACCAAGGAAGACAGACAGATAGTGAATACACACTTCCTTCTAAACAAAAGAGTTTAAAAAGGAAAATAGACAAACAGAGTAGAAAACAAAACCATGTAAGACAGTAAGACCATAACAGACAAGCTTAACACACTGCATTACTTACAAAAGCTCCTTTCCTAAACCGGGAATCCAATTTATCAGCTGGAGAGGAACTTAACACATATTCTACCATGCTCACTCCAAGGCCACCACTTTCTGATCGTGGAGACAATACAGCATTTACTTCACTGTTTCCATGAAAACCCTGTCCAGGCTTTCTCTGTACCATAATAGGTTGGGACATAGAATGGTCTGTTAAAAACAAATAAATACATTAAACTATTGTATTTTTTTAAATACAACTTGAAATGTTTTTGCGTTTTATTACAGAGGCAATATTAAACCAATATTAAGTCCAAATTTAAATAAATTCTAAACCCTGGTTTCAAGAAGTGTTATTGGCACTCAAGCACCACTGCAATATACATTTTCACAATTAAAACTGAAGGAAAATAAAATCCAATACATAAATAAAATTTATAATATTAATTTACTTCGAAATAACATTTACCAAACATGACTAATTTTTCAATAGCTATACATCAGTCACTTACGAGGAGTTCCCCATGCAGTCTCTCTCCACTCATCACCAAGGAATATCCCTTTTTGTCCATCTTTTGCTGAATCATCAGGTTCCCAAAACTTTTTGGCCGGTAAAAGCTGTTCCAAAAGAGGAAATGGGTTTATTTAAAATATGGTTATTAAGAGGATATGCAAGTAATTAATTTGAAATAACAAAGTCAGCTTTACATAAGGAAGCACACACTGCCAAGGAATAAACACTTAAAAGTTCTCTTACTGAAGCTGAATCTGTATAAAGAAATTGCTTGAATGACCCCAAAAAGACTGAGATTCTGAAGTTATAAGCAAGAGACAGAAGCAGCTGTGAAAAAAACTCATCAAATTAATCCCTGTGTTAAACCATGTCAATCCTCTCAAAGTTTAATGAACACTGCCTTCTTCCCACGTAGGTTCAAAAGTTTGGCCTTTAACTAATGCTATCGTGATAACCAGAAACAACAACAGTTCATTTTAAAGTTCTGTTCCATTAGAAATGCATCATGCTCCAAATGTTAGGGCATGGTGGCAAATCAGCTCCTTTAGACCACAGGGATCTGCTGGTTACAGATTTGTGACATTCAGATTTCAATTTCCACATACCATTTAGCTGTACAACTTCTAAAGCAGAAGGTTTAGTTAGATCAGTACCACTGGTACCACTAGACAGTACTGTACTGTCTTTGAGAAGACTTCATGTGACTTGACAGAAGCACTGCACAACAAAAAAATATCTCAAATGTCAGCATTCTCTTTACTTTTATTTTAGTGCTTTTTCTTTATTCCTCTAACTTTTTCCATTGGTAGCAGCGCAACTGCCAAAGTCTGCATATCACATTTTCTCTTCAATAAGTATCTAAAAGTCTGTATTCTCAGGCCAGGGACGTACTTTATGAGGTCCCCCAACTGAAACTGCAATGAAAGCAACTTAAAGAAACAAAACTCAAAGAAAGAAAAAAAATTAGGGAAGACAGCACTGTAATCCATCAGATTTTGAAAATGTCACATTCAATTTAAAATCTTATAAATTTTGTGTGTGTGTGTGTGTTTAAGATAACCTCATATAAAGCTTTGTTTGCAATAAACAAGTATGTTCTGGAGTTTTGCTGTTTAGTATGAGCCCTGATTAAACTAGGTATTTTAGTGTAGCACCAAAAGAGCTCATGAAAACAGCTTCAAGAAGAGCAAAGACTGCCAGACTCCAACATTAACACTGAAACAGAAGTGGTAAAAGCTCCTCTGGAGTAACTTAAGGATTGACAATTGCTGTTTTTCTCTGCTGCCAAGAGCTCTTATCAGAAAAAGTATTTTGGCTGCCTAACCTACTGACATTCCTGGGTTCCTTACATAAATTCATTAGCACAGGACTCAGGGTGGAAGGCGATAAACAGTCAAAGCTCAACACAACTACAGAAGAGTATTATGCTTGCAAGAGCACTACACTGCTGCAACCTGTCCCAGAAGAGATGCCCACTTCATCCATGAGTGACAGAATCATCACCAGGTGTTATCCAAGCATACTTTGGGAGCACCAGGATATTAAGTTTACTTACCCCAAATTTAAAGGATGAAGTTAGCCATCAGAGGACAGAAAAACAGATTCATGGAACCTTACAACCACTGTTCAACTAAATGCAAATGATAAATTTCAGATCAGCCTATGCACTCTACTCATCTTTTTAGCTTTATATCATAAGAAGTTTACAGTACTATTGATTTGTCATTTTGTAGGATAGTGGTAGAACAGAATGCAAGAATTTAGTATCTGTGAAACCTTGGTTTTGAGAAACCGTGTGTGTGTGAGAAACACATTTTATTTTAAATTCAGTCTAAGACAAGTTCAAACGTGTGTCCAGCTGAGATAAGACTTACGAGAAATACAGAAGCAAAGGTGTCAGAACCACACAACTGTGTCAGAATAAAACAGATCCAGTAATATCCTGGGTGGCATAAAATGAGCATTATGTTAAAGTGTGCTTAGCCTGAAATTAGTAACTTCCACTATCAGACAGGTATCCAAGAAAAACAATGTTAGAAACAATATGCAAATATGCATACTGTCAAATTTCAGACATATTCAACTGCTTGAAGTCTTCATGTACTCTGGTACTCAAAGAATATACAGCATCTTTAACACAAGACATAATGCATCATCTATACCTCACGAGGCTAAATTTAAACTCTATCCTATTGAAGATCAAACAGATTTACAGAAAGGCTTGTGTTAAAAACGCTACATAAGTCCCTCATATTTAAATGAATGGATTTTTTTTAAAGTTTACAATTTTGCACCTCCAAGGCCCAGTGATCTATTATTTACTTTTTTTTTTGACGGATGATGGGTATGACATACATTATGCTTTTTTTAAAGGGATGTTCAAACTATTGGATTGCCATGTAAATCAGGAGTCCCAGCAGCTATCAACTTCTTAATGATGGAACTCAAAAGAGTACTTTTCAGAAAACAAAAACAAGTATGTTCCTCTTTAACAGACCAGGGGAAAAAAAAACAACACTTGATTAGTTTTACTGAAAAAGACTTAATCAAGAAATCATCACAAATTAACACGAGTAGCTAATATCATCATACTTTGATAACATGTGTCATGCTCAAGATTTCCTGCACTTAACCCAAGAAAAAAGAAACTTCACAAAGATATACCCGATTCTAATTCAAAATAATGGAGAAAGATTGCCCTATTTCTTACAAAGCTCTTCCAACAGTACACTAAAAGTGTCTTTTTCAGTATCAACACTGATCCCTTTTGTGTCTCTGCCAGATGAATAAAGCCCTTTTCTACACAAAGATAATTACCAATTATGCTAAAGCTGCCTCTTAACCAGCTCTCTGATAAGTAACTGCACAGACTCAATTACTGGCTCCTGAATTATTTTTTAATTTTTAGGATCAGAAGTTAATCCTACAGAGCCTTCTATGAGTTCTCTGAATGAAGTTTTGACACGAGAAATGTATACACTATACCTCAAAAGAAATCTGTGTGTGTTTTCATCCTCTAAGTTACTATAAGAATAGACATTATCAAAAAATATTTGGATTGATATTCTGTTTGGCAGTAGGTTTTACATAAGCCTGCATTAGGTCACACAAAAAGACCCAAAGCCCACTGTGCTGGCCCTGAAATAGCAAATAACAGATGCCTAGAGAAGAGAAATAGCACCATGTGTCGTTATTTCTTCAGAGTATTATCACGACCTCAAGGATCATGATAGCTTTTGGGAGCTGAAGCCAGAGGCATTATCTGTGTATAACCAATCTAAGAGCTAAAAATTCAGAAGACATTTAGAGAAGGATGCCTGCAATCAGCAGATCTCTTGCTAATAAAACTTTATTCTCTTTCTTTACAGAATAAACTAACAAAGGATTGCAAAACAAAAACAGATCAAGGAAACAGTACGACTGGCTCACGTTACACTGTCCTAGTCCTGATAGTGATTGAGACCAGGCTCCATCTGAATGCAGCTCAGATGGATTGCTTAACAGAAGGATCTCCAGTATGTATTATTTCCAAAATGTGTTATGGTATAATGAAAACAGATTTTGTACTACATTACTTTGCATTAGCACATGGAAGACATACTTGCTCAGGATTCACAGACAGTCTTGATTCTAGTAATGATGTGAAAAGCAAGACTTAACAGCCTCCTAACGCCAAGTATTGATTCTCAGAAGGGGGAAAAAAAAAGACCAAGGATTAGAGTTATGAACACGAAATCAATTTCAGTTCAGAGAAAAATCTATCCAGACAGAGAAAACGAGGAAGAGAACAACTTCCCAATAGCTAGAAGCAGACTTGACATGACCTCCCTTTCACACCTTTCAAAGTAGACAGAGGGCATCACCTAAGAACATACAACTACCAGTCCTAGCTTACAAAGGTATTTATGAGGACATTTCCCATAATATTTTGGAAGGTTATAATCAAAAAGAAGGTTATTCCAGAACTACTTTGCTTTTGTGCAATATAGTAAGAAAATTACTGACTTAGCCTAGCTGTGTGAATCTGTATTACCCCAAGATACCTGTACAAAACTTGAAATCAAATACATAATAACCTAGTAACTGCAGGGTCACAATATAGTATCAATTTCTGATGCTACAGTACTGTAACATAACTCTGGATTTTTGTGTGTAGGGGTATTTGAATTTTGGGGTTTTGGTGTGATTTTTTTTTTTTTATGAAACATCTTCACAGATCCACAGAATACCATGAAAACAAATTAAATCATAACCATGCAGAAGTATGTCCCTCCATCTGAGACTTGTATAAGCAGTCACATATACCTCAATACCCAGACATCTGCGCCATCCTTCACTTTCTCTGCTTTCAATCTTTCAGAGTACATCATGGGTGGCAAAAGAACAAACACAAATAAGAATTTTACTCATTCGCTCTATCACAACTGTTGGTACTATCACACATACCCTACTAACGCCTTTACCTTTCAAAAGGAGTTTTAAGAGCTGGGGGTAGGGGGGGACAGGATGGACAGAAGGAAGCAAGCATATCCAATGCAGCTACTCAGCTTTCTAAAGAACAGGCCTTCATCTATTAGTGCTTCTTCAAAAGCACGTGGTTAAAGACAGACGTTGAACTCTGGACGAAGCAAAAATTGCTGAAAAGCCAACTGACTGGTTAAATGCTTCACTGAAGCAAAAAAAGAAAAATAAAAAAATCAAGAATAGCCATGTGCCAGCTCAGAAACATGCAGCCACTAGAACATGGCATTTGATTTTTAATAATAAGTTATGGTTTCTGTACATGGTCCTATTGTTTTAAGAAAGTTAAGCTGAAATATTGTCACTGGTTCAACTGTCAATTGAATTAGGTAAATATCTGGCAAGACAAAAGAATCATTATATGAAATATTAGTTCAACATGAATTTAATTCATTACCATGTCCTGTCAGGGCAAGTAACCCTAATGCACGTTGATTACTTTCTAAACAGTTCAGGGAACTGCTTTTGAAAGAGCCAAGTCATTCTCTGTGATCCCTCCAAACAGACTGACTTTAAAACAACAAACTCAAAACCAAGCAAAAAAACCCCGAACAAATGAAGCAAGTAAGTCCTTCTTCCCTCTAGCCAAATTATATAATAGCAGTCTTCTCCCTGGTTAAAAATCTTCTTTTAAGGAGTAATTAGCAATAAAATTACCAGTAAATAACCACACATTTCTGCTAGGGTATGCCAGTTTCACTTTTTCTGGAAGCCAGACCTTTTCCAGATCCCAGTCTCTTTGGCTTCTCAGAGATAGTAAACAATTGTTTCACTAGTGTAGATACAGTGATACTGAGAACATGTCTCATTTCACAGAGCTGCACAAACTTTCAAATAAATTACCCTGTCACTTCCCCAAGAGTATCAGTCATCAAATCAGACCAACACAATACCACAGTAAATCCAGTGAATAACCATCTCAGTGTTCTTCCAAAGTACATAGTTTATCTTCACCTTCAGCTGCCTGAGAAATCAACTGGTCTCAAGAGAAGACCTTTGATTCATGTCATATTATTTAAGACTTCTTAAATTTTACCAACATTTCCAACCAACTGGATTTTCAGCTGTCAATAATTACCTCTCCCATTCCCCGAGATTCTAGGGCAAGAGCTTGAAACTCATGATTCATCTCATCCACAGATCGAACCTGCAGGGGGAAAAATGAAGGAGTGATCCATTAGTCAAATGCATTTCCTAAAGTTGAGTTTCTAATGCTCCCCAAGATTTCTGACAACTGAAAGCATACACAAAATTTGCTACTCAATCTCAGCAGAACAAGAGGTTAGATTTCCTCTAACTGTTAGATACAGTTAGTGACCAATTTAATGAACCACGCTAATATAACAACGTGCAAGAAATTCCAAGAAACTTCAGAATTTTCATCTTTTTAATCTTCATCTATCCAAATGAGTATCACTCATTATGGAACCAATATTACACTTGCAACAAACATAAAAAAACCCAGGTGAAATTAAAGACCTGGACATACAATATCCTTTGCAAAGGAGATGAGCCTGTTGCACACAATGTTACTGAGTACTCAGCAAACAAAGAAAAGCTCGCAAGATGGGTCACAAAAGCCGGTAGTAATATGTTGCTTTTAAAATCTGATTGCATTATCACAGCCTCTCGCCCTTTCTTCCAGGAAATAGCACTCTTCCTTCTCTGTCTGTTGTCTTTGTTGTAAATATGAAAGGTATATTACTAAAGCAAGAGTTGCTGTTGCAACAAACCACCTCCTTTTCCATGGCATGCAGACACAATGCACTGGGTGCATTCTTTCCTGAGAAAATGGTTTCCACAACGGATTTTCAAAGCCATGACAAGCTTAGAAAAACAAATAAAAAAAAAGGCAATTCAGAGTTGTTTCTGCCCTTCTTTCTCAAGATCAAAATACAGCAGGGTGAAATGGTGAAGTTATGAAAGTTCAAAGAAAATAAGTTTCCCTCCCAATACCAGTCTCTCTGGAGGAGTTCATTTCCCCCTATTAAACGCAGCTGCTTAACAAATAAACCAAAATTAAGTTACTCCATACAGCTGATAACACATTAAGATCACTTTTCAAACAATACTCAAATACTAGGCAAAGAAACAATCTTGTGCCTTTAATATTCTGGCACAAACAACTTGTTGGAAAAGTGTTAATTATCTGTCCATAGATGCTCTATTCTCAAAATTCTACTCTCAAAATACCGTTATTGCCCCATAATCATTATAAGCCATTAACTTCAGAGGCTGAGTGTCTCTGTACTTTTGAGAAAGAAATTTCATAGCTCAAAGAAACATTTCTTAAGAAAGAACAAATATTTTAGTTAAGACGGATAATAAAAATAATTCCCAACAATTTCAGTGCAAACTTAGTTTTGGTGAATTATGGAGGGGGTGGGGAGAGAATAAACACCTTGACCTTTTTTTTCAGTGATGCTGGCATTTAAGACAATTAGGTTGATTTTAATCTTCTAAAAACTGAAAGAAGATTTTTTATGTATTCTTAAAAAAAGCTACGGATTTTTCAAACAAATTAAAAAATAGTTCATAATTTATGTGAAAGAAGCTAGTTTGTTGGGGGTTTTTTTTATTATCTCCAAGGGATAATAAAATCTTTGGTGCATGCACATAGAAAAATTAACTCTAGAAGAGGAATTAATCAGAAAGAAAAATAAGAAATTGAAATTTTGAAGAATTTTGAATCTGAATATTACAATTTCTGAGAACAGAATATCTCTATAGGTGGCTGAGCTTACCATAAGCCACTGCCTCTGCTGAAGTCAAGCACTTTAGTTTCAACTGCACTTGAACAGTAAATTAGGTACTTCTGTCTTAAAAGGTGATTTTGGTCTCACAGTATCTCTAAACACAACTTGTAGCTAAAGATTGACAAACTGCATTTACTATAAACACTACCCAAGTCAAAGTTAGACAAAAAACAACTGAGCCTGAAAGACGTGAACGTTTTTTGGTTGTGGGTTTGTTTGCTGGGGTTTTTTTGGGGGGGAGGGGGGAAGGGAGGAGGAAGAGTTATTTGTTCATGCTTTTTTGTGTGTGTTTGGAGGTTTGCATGTTTTTTTTGTTTGGTTTTTATTATTTTATTTTAGGTAGATTTTCTTTCCCCCTTCTCCCCTCTTTTTTTACTGTTGTTTCTTCGGTTGGTTGGCTGGGTTTTGGTTGAGGTTTTTTTGTTGTTTTATGTGCTGCAAGACCTAATACCAGATGCTTATTTTTCACAATTCAGTAAAGTTCAGAAACATGGCCACACGTAGAGACTTCCAAGTCTCTAAGACAAGACAATCCAAGCATCAGAGTAACAACACAGCTAACCTTTTTTCCCCCCCCCGAGCAGTTCAGTCAACTCTAAGGAACTCTTTAGTACACCTAACACTGATTTTGCTCACTGGCTCCTTTCTTACAAAGAGAGCCTCCATTCCTGTTTCCATAAAAACCAGCAGCCCACAAAATCCTGTCCCATGTCATGAATATGTGTTTCATGGGTAAGGTTACAGACTGGAGAAAGGCAGCACCAGTATCTTCAGGTCTGCTCTCTTCAGTGCTAGCTCTATCACTGCAACAGAAGAAAACATCCAAAATGACAACCAAGATAGACCTATTACATATAAAGACATGACCTTTCCCCAAAGGGAAACTTGGTTAGAATCGTCTGTATTATCAGGAAGTTTTGCTTTCTGTACTTCAATGCCAACACTCACCTAATTCATATTCTCCAGAAATAAACATTTTCAACATAGACTTTTTTTTACCTCACATTCAGAACAGCACCAGCAAAATATCTCTGTTTTTATTCCTTCCCTGTTATGTGGAATAACTCATAAGTCAGAGAGGCCTATAAAGCGTACTGCTCAACATTTACATTTTTCTCATGGTTTTGGTTGATTACATCTTTTTTCTTGTTTTCCCTCCCCCACAATCACTGCCAATTTCTCTTTCTCCATTTACCACCTACCCGCTTTGGGAATTAGTTGCTAGATCTAATCTTAAATTTCCAGGAGTTGAACACTAATAAGCCTTCCAAATAAGAGAAACTGGCAGTGTTTTCAAACTTCTGATACACATCACATCATTCCAAAGAGCCCCCAAATTACACACAAATGGATACTACACAGTCTTTCAGGTATAACAGTTCCTCACACACTGCTGTTAAATAGAACAGCTTAGGAGTATCCATGAACTTGGTAATCATCATGTAAAAGGTTTTATTCAGAAGGGGTTTTTATTCTTTTTCTATGCACCACATCAACTGAACTGGGTAAAAAAACACAGCACTGAGACCACTAGATTTGACATGGGCAAAGCAACAAGGAGAAACTGGTCTGGGGCAAGGTAGAGCAGAAGTACCTGCTTAGTGGCAACTAGATGATAAACCAGTAACATGAAACCATGTCCTCACATAACTCGGGACAGAATTCCGGAGACAGACTGTTGACTGGAGAGTCATCTAGGATTACCACAAGAAACACTGCTTAAAGTAATACCCATTTCTGGCATCCAGGCACCAGATTCTAGGGACAAGTACTCTCTCCAATAACCTTGCATCCTTCTGGAAATAAGCTTCTAACCATTTTCTTGCAAAAGCAGAAATCTGTCCTTTCTCTGAAATAAGAGTTGGAATGAAATAAGAATAAAACAAAACTATTAAGAGAAATATAATACTTAATTTTATAGATCAGAAGTGGTTAAAACACCTAAGCAGAGTGTAGGAAAACCACTTTTTCTGCATTAAGAAATTCCAAATCTCATCCCTCCCCTCACAGGTGAATACCCCAACACTGTGGCAAAGAAGGGGAGGACACACTTTGCAGCTGAAGCTGTGGTACTAGGCCAGAAATTCAGCACAAATCACCTGGTAATTACAGTCCTGTGACTGGAAGGAAAGGGAAGCTGTTGTTCAAACTGCAAATCTCCCAACTTTTTTTTCTTTATTTTACTGAATGACTTTAATGCAAAATACCTTTCTAGTAGTTTTCTTAAGGGATGGCTCTTCTGCAGCATTTATCTTATGAATATTATATAAGACTATACATTATTACTATATATAGAAGACTTATTAGCAAGTGAAACTAATGTAAGAACACAAAAGCGGCTATATTTTAAAACACAACACACACCAATTCTGCCAGCCCCCCATTAAGTTAAACACTGTCTTGTAAAGTCAAGTCAAACACTTGACTAGATACAAAAAAAAAAAAAAAAAACCAAACAAAAAAACCCCACCACCCTAAAATAAAAAACCTAAAATAAAAAACATTTCAGATGGGTAGCTACCTTAAAACTACTAAATAATACTTTAATACAAATTAAAACATTAGACACAAATCTAGTAGAGATTTATAACAAAGGACAGTAAGAGAAAACTAGACAAAAAGCGTGAACTGCAAATCTCCAAAGCTCTACTATGAAATACTGAAGTTTAGGGCTGTATACAGAGATTTCTCCTCTAGAATATTTTGCCAAATTACCTACGGTGCCATTTTTTTGGTTTAGAGGCCAGCCAATAGTGCACCCAGATAACAAAAGCTGTTGAGCAGCTGAACAGACAACTACTGGAATCACAACTGAAATGCTTTGTACACAAGTTGCTTACAAAATACTAAATATTTGGTGTAATGTTTTAAGTAAACAAGGCATTTGTTTTATTAAAGCCACCTTTGGCTAGATGCATCCACCTGCTACCAAACTGGTTAATAAAGTTGCTGTTCTCAAGTAATTCAAGGTCTCCAGGTATGCTGTGTTTTGAAAAGAAGATAGTATTTTCTGAGGACCATACGGAACAGTAATGCAACTGCAGACTTCTCCAGAGTGTCAAAGCTCATTAAGCAGGCTGAATAAACAAGATGTTAGGCATTTCTAACAAAACACTCAGGTAAACAGTTTTAAGTTCTAACACATATTTTCATTGTTAGAATCTCAAAGCATAACATCTGCCCCCAGTAAGCATTCAATAATTTTCATTGGTTTACAGTGTTCTAAACCCAAGCCAAACTTTCTGCAGATGAGTAATTCTTCATCCCTCTATTTTAGGCTTCTTAACTCACTCTCAGGTTGAGCTATTCTTTTGGACTGTGACCATTCATTATGACCCTTAATACATTAAAAAAAAAAAAAAAAAAAAAAATTAGTTTATCAGTTTAGATGGCCTGGCTCAGCCATCACTCTGGATCTTAATGTTCTTGTGTTTTATTTCCTGTAGTTATATTTTGTATTCTGGTTTGAGAAGCAATCCTACCAGCACTGAGGACACCAACAATGAAAAAAAACCAAATAAGCAGATTTCAAGGTAGGGATTCTGCAGCATGTAGCAAGGAGGGGGAGGGAATTATATATACTCAGCAAAAGCACTGTTCAGTCTGCTGAAAAAGTTAAGTCACAAAGAAGCAAGGTGATCCTAAAAGCTGACACTTGTATATACAACACTGACCAAATGTTTTGCTTGCTTTCTTTTCAGTTTGAGTATCGGTAATCTGGAAACATGCACATAGGAGAAAAGAATTTCCTAAGGTCTTCTCAACAGCATATAAATATATATACATATATATAAAAATTTTGCAGGATAGCATCTGACAAGTCACTGATAAGTTTGGAAATTACAGATCTACTTGCATATAGTTGTCTGCCAACAGACCATACAGAAAGGCCTAACAGGACACCACCTCCCATGAAGAAAAGTAGAAGAGAAAGACCTTGCCACCTGTTTCAGAGCTACGTGGTGGTTCATGGGCCTAACAAGTTTCAGAATCTCGGGTTCTGTTCCCAGCTATGGACTGAAACATGCTCTAAGAAATAGGTAATTGAACTCGTTCCCCCCAAACATGAACTCTTCCATCACATTAAGAACTTCTTTCTTCCTTGCACAGGCTTTATGCCTGTCTTCCCACCCAACAAGCTCCAGCTTTGCCCTACAAGTGGCAGAACTGTCAGCACCAGTTTTTCTAAGCTACTGTCATGTGTCCTCAAGCTCAGGATTTTAATCCCGACAAACAAATGCTGGCAGAATTACCAGCCTTGCATAAATTAATAATAATGTGTCTGTACTGAAATCAGATTTTGGAACTATTTATAGCAGCTCCAGTGCTTGCTCCAATTGAAGAGCTAAAGTGATGCATTCCAACATAAGTAGGGCATATAGATTATACTACATAATTTAGCAGGTTTCTCAAAGTCTTTTAATTGTGTAAGAAATTATCCACTCAGAAAAGTTTCTAAGAAATGCACAGAACAGGAAGTTGGGGTGACAGATGTTGTAGAAGTTTGTAAAATAAGTCTAGAGAAGAGACTGCTAATGATAAGCTTATATGTAATTTTACAAAATAGAAGAAAAATCCCACGAAAACTTGCCCAGTGAGTTTATATAAACAGGAAATTTTATTTAAAAAAAAAAAAAAATCCCCAAACCTAAACAAAACTCCCAACAATGAAAATATTTATCCATACGTTTGTAGCTTATTATTTATATGAGCTACAAGAAAAGGTAATTCTTCAAACAAAAGGGGCTGACTAGTCCTTCAGTGCCTGTAAATCAAACTGAAGAACTGTCTTTCGTGCAAGAAAATGTACAGGTTTTATCTTTAATGTGAAATAGTTTAGCTGTAATCCTATCTAGTTGCATAAATACACCACACAAACAAAATAGGAAGATGCTAAATATATTCAGAAGTTTGAAAACAAAGCTGTGAAATGAAACCTGAATTGCAGTTCTTGTCTAAACACGATTACTTCATTGGTGCCAATTACTTAATATAGGTACATGACATATCTCTTCTTTCTAATTTTAAAACTCTACACTTTTCCTGTTAAGCTAGTTAGATAGGATCACCTTCTTATGACAGAGTAGTACGTGCTACTGGTCACCTAACAAATTTAGGCAAATTCATCTCACAAATTTCTAATCATTTTTGTTCCATTCTACACTGAAAGGTTTGTCAGTGAGTAGTAACACTATACAGCTACTTCTGTAAGGAAGCATGACATCAATTTGCTGCATTGCTGCTTTGAGACATGAGTCCTCATTACTTCACCATTAGCTCTCATTCAAAAACTTTATTTCATTACGTTAAAAAACTTCACAAAGAAACTTAAGTGCTCTCTAGGCAGTATGCTGTTAAAAAAAGGCTAAAAACTTTGCCTTTTCTGAAGATGAACACTCTGTATAAACCCCAAATTTATCTACACACAAGCAGGAACTAGGGACAATTTATCTCAATACATATTGTAATGATTAATGACAGGTAACTTTCATTCTAATAGACAGTCAACAAGCTTTTCTTACATGTGTTAACAAGAATTGGAACAATTGGAACATATAGGCCTAGAATCACATAAAAATTCTGTAAGTTAACTTTCCACACTGCAATCAACATTTTTTTGCTGATGTGTCTTCTATACATAAATACACTCTCTCTCTATATATATAGAAAAATATCTATATATAAATTACCACTCTTCTATTTGCTACCAGAGAATCTGAAACAGAACATCTCCTCCCTGCCCAAAAAGTAAAAAACAAGTTTTAAATTTGTTTCCAAAATTATGTATTTTTAATACCACCTTAAAAAGAATGTGATTTTAAAGAATCCCATAGACCGTAACTGATTGAACAGTATAATTTATACCAGGAAAAAGATTTTGAACAGATGTATACACACAGCCACACTTTCCTCCCTCCCCCCACTTCCCCCACTAAAACAAGTCTCATTGACAGAATTTCCAGGAAACTTATTATGTGTTACTGTAGCAGTGACATCAGAAGAGTTCCTCCCACCTCCAGTAGTAGAGATATACAGCAATCTCCTTCAGAGCATTTACTTTCATTTTCTTTACTCCTGAATATGGTGGATGTGTTTACTGTTACATTCATTTGTAAATGATATAGTTTTCAAGAGCACTAGATGCAAACCCGGAAGTTCCAACAGTAATTCTCTTGCCCAGAAGTTTCTAGCATTGCGACTTCTCCCTTGTGGTCCAGTACCCTTTGAATAAGCTCTGCTTTGGTTTTTATTTCTCCTCCAGCAGGCAAGAGGAAACCAGGGAATACTGACAAAGTCTGATCTTTGAGAAGAGGGTGCTAAAGCCAGAGATAAAGGAACTGAACTGACTAGTCTTTGGGTAATTAACTGAATCACAGGTAGTACAAAAAAGGAAATTCAGAATTCTTAGACTTCTTTCCACTGTAACCAGTTGTTCTAAAGAAAGCTGCTGCTAAAACACACAACTTGTCTGTATCACTAGCATAAAATGCCATATCTTGATTCTTTGAGCCTTTAAACTCCACATAACCTCAAGGTCAGCCAGAGAACAGTCAAGCACATTTCTTTTAATGTATTTTAAAAGAATTACTATAGGGAAGCATATGTGTTTTCTATTTATCTGTCTATAGCAGAGAAACAGACACTTAGAGAAACTGCTGTTATTTTTTTCAGCTGTTTTCTAAGGATGTTCTCTTTGGACAATATGTGTATTTAAACTAACCATAGATTTCTACAACTGCCTAAAAGCTGAAACGACCTCAGTCAACTGTAAAAAAAACCCAAACAACTAAAGAGACTATTTCTAACTCAGTAAGCCTCATTCCTAATTCAGTAAGAGCAGCAGCTTATATCTCATTAAATGTTGGTCAGCATAGTCCAAAAAAAAAAAAAAAAAAAAAAGGCCCAAAATAACACTAAATACTTCTTATTGATGACAATTAAACTACTGGAAATAAAGTGGGCTTTACAATTTACAATTCAAATTGAAGCAATAAACGCATTGTAGCAAAAATTAGTTTAATGATTGACATGAATACATCTATGTTACAATGGATTTAAAACCAAATTTGTCAACCTTTTCACATAGGAAGCGAAAAATTTAAGAGCAGTTATATGCGAAAGCAGCTATCAGCATAAGCCAGCAGAACTTAGGGTAGGCAGAGCAGTAACTGTGAACAATCCCCCCCCCCCCCCACTTT
>NW_009934750.1:45661-58311 GCF_000696875.1 Nestor notabilis
ATCTTACAAAATACAAGAAGGTCATCTTACAAGCAAAATTTCTGATTAGATGTCTAAATTCCAGGTTATTCATTCTCATCCAGAATAAAGTATTCCCTCAAACCATTTACCTGCCTATGTGCTGCCCCATGCTTCTGCTCACATATTTACCCACCACTCTGCTTTGCTCCCTGTGAATTCCAAACTCCATTTTCACTGAAGAGAAAAAGCTTTCATGTAACTTCCATTACCTTCAAAAACACACAAGGGCCCTCATCGCCCCTACTTTAACGTAAACTGTACCAAACCAAGGTAGTTCAGAAACTCCTCTGTGTAATAAAGCAGCAGCAGTCATTTTTGTAAGTCCCAATATTAATCACATTAAAAAAAAAAAAAAAAAGAAAGCAAACTACATTCTAAACCTGCAGTTCAGAACTTATGAAGCAAAATAAAAAACAGACCCAAATTTTAAATATTTTTATTTTCTTGACACCCTGAATAATAGCAAAAAGTGTGTAAGAAAATATGAAGAAACATACTGGCTAAGGTAAAATGCCTGAATGACTAAATACAGCAATTTTCCCCCCAAGCTTACTGGCTCCCATCACCTTATGCTGGATGTCTACACAAAATTTGCCTGGAAAGCCTGAAACAAGTTCTAGCTTTAGGACAAAACTCCATAATCACATAATTATCATCTCTGGAATGAAGCCTTACAGTGCCACCTAGAACCTGGAGCACACAGGAATAAAATGCAAAGAAACTCCAACTGGCTTCATAATGTTGGTCCCTGGTTCCCATTACACCATGCTCCAAGATGCATGAATATGCATCGAGTGCTTCCAAATCTGTTTACCTCCAGAAGCAGTGCTACCATTCAGATTTATGCTGCCATCAACAATTCCTTGCAGACCTGACACTACGCTACACAGAGTTACTGCTGCACAACCATACAGGATAAGTTATCTATATGCAAATCACAGGTAATGCATAGGTGACCACATGCTATTTAATTATGCTGTAGTATCAAACCAGAGTCTCCCTATGCTAATTACTGAAAAAGCACTAAAATATGAACAAATCTGCTTCAAAGAACTCTCAATCTAAGATAAGATAAATTACAAAGATTGATACAATAAGAAACTGAATCAGTAAAGTAGGAATAAAGCAGTCATTCACATTAAGACACTCAATAATGCACAAGTGCCAGGTATTTGGAGACATCAAGGCAGGTGAAAACGTAAAAGACTAACTCAAGAAGTATGTCAGAAAGCACAAGCACAGTTGTGAACATACTTTTTAATGACACAACTAATAGTATAATCCAAAGAGGGGGTAGCAGTTCACAGCTTGGAAGCATACAAGACAACATGCAGTGGGCAGAGATTGGTGAAGTATCTCATGAGCCAGAACTATCAGCAGCAGTTCAAGATGCTGGTGAAAAGGTCAGAAACAATGCAGACGCATCAAAACAGCAAATATGATTGGAAGGGGCAGATGATTATGGAAAAGTCTCTGAAGAGCAGAATTTACATGGAATAAATTTGTTTGCAGAAGTCCGGTGACTGCAATTACTCTCCTTGTCCTGACAACAGTTAAAGATGTCTATTCCATCCATGCACTACATGGTTGAAACTACTAAAAATACAAGTCAAGTACCTGCAAAATTCAACGCCGTAATTTTCTTGTCTAGCTAGGGATGTGACTTAAAGTGTATCACAGAAAACATCTTGCAGTATGTCACAAAGTATTCCTTTTTAGCTATTTCAAATCAAAGAGAAGGGAAAGACAGACTAGTTACCTCCTCCCTGCCATGTCTGCTGCCAGAACTGTGTCACAAGCAGGTAGTAAGGTGATGTCTCAAGCACACAGGTTGCAAGACTTATTTTAAATATACAAAAAGCCACAACCTTAAAATTCACCTGAAAACTCTTATGATACTTGCTCCAAATTATACAGCACTAATATGATGGGAAAAACCTCACCAAGAACTTAAACAAGATTGTTTTAACAGGGCATAGAGCATTTTCCAAAACAGGAATCAAATGCTGTCCCCAACACTGTCCCCTGACCACAATGGAAAATTCTTCCTAAATTTCTCTTTCTAGTTTGTGAGGCTTGAAAAGCTTTATTAATTTGCAAGCTTGAGAAGCTGCTTAAATCATACATTTGACATTCGTAATGTGTGTTTCTAGTTAAGTGAGGCAAAATGCTACTGTAATTAACTGAGGGAAATATCAAAAGAAAAATAATAAAACCATTGCAAACTTATACACAGAAAAACAACACTTAGAGCAAAGTTGTTACAGAATCTCTTGATTGCCCAAACAGAAATAAATGATCTTCAGAACAGCTTCAGATGGATGTTTACTTCACAGGGAGAAGGAGCTGTCAATCTCCTAAGATAAAACTTGAGCCGGTAATAGAGTAGCAATAAAAGGGAAGTATTTATGTGCTACATAGTTGCTCAGCACTTAGAAAAGTCTTAGAGTATCTATTGATAAAAGTTATTCTGAAAGCACTTTAAGGTAGTTATATTTCACAATTATACTTTATTCTTAAATTTAAGAAGTTGTTGAAAACCAAGTTAGGAAATCAGAAACTATGGACTGCAAGGTCCCTTAGATTTCTAGGGACAGTTTTAAGTACAATCTATGAAGGGAAGATCTAATGATTCCAAAAATGTGACTCTCAGTGTAAGGTTAGGAAACAGATTATGTTGTGCCCAATTTGAATGATGAGATTATGTTCATTGTTCCAAGGGATGGCTACATGACTGTGAGGTCTCACATGGGAAAATTATTTCCCAATTCCCCTTGCACAAACATATTAGCATATCTTATTTGAACAACAAACAAAACCACCTTATTGTTTAAAATCAAAACAAAATATTTGCTAGAAATTGACTGTTTTAACCTGGAGGCAACAATGTTAAGTATTCACACATTTTATTACTTTAATAACATCCACACATTTTCTCATAGCTATATTAATTCTAATGGATCCCCATGGAAGTCATGCTGAATATTTGCAAAATAACTGATACACAGAGCTTCTCCTCTATACAACAGAAGTGCCAAAATGCTCTTGAACTCAGTAAGACTCTTTCCTTTGTTCTCTCCATCCCCCCAAAAAAGTTTTTCTTTGTTACAGCAAAAAATTCTATTCACAAAAATTCTGGAGAAGTTTGTAAATTTAACACAAATTACTTACAGCAATTGCAGCTCAACCAAAGCTTTGTGCAAAAACACAATTTACATTCTTTTGTTTATAGCACAACTATCCTTCCCTGATGGCTTTGAAAAGACTGCTACAATCAGAGCATTTCTCCGGCATTCTTTTGCTTATCAGCTCTTGATTCTTCAGGATCTGACAAAGACCCTGCCAGACCCACCTCCAGGGACTCTTAATGTCTTCACCATTAATTCCTACCTTCTTCCCTCTCTACTGGAGACAGAGAGAACAGAAGGAGCAAACAACATGTTAAAATTCATAACCTGATGTATTCATCTTAAACTGCTGAAGTGTTTAAGTACCTTTGCCATGAGGGATATAGGGCAGATAGGGGAAAAAGACAGGACAAACAGCTTGGGCAATATCACACTGCTGTAGGTCTTTGCGTCAGCACATGGGAAGAATATTTGCAAGTGCTCTGACATCCAAGAAAATATATCCTGAGCTTCCTGAAAACCTCATATCCAGAACTCCAAATATTATGGACTGACTGCTGATCACCAAGCCAAGAGACAATAATTCACAGCACTTCTGTAACGAAGAGGTGAAAACAGAACACCACGTATCTGCAGCCCCAAGGGGTTATTAACAGAAGGATGATATCACAGTGGATAGTGGTCTTTCTCAGGTGCAGTGCTGCTAAAGAGCCTGAACTGAGTTTTTTGGTCTTGAGGGGGGAAAAACCCAAATAAACAAAGAAACAAACAAAAAACCCCAAAACAACATCAAAAAACAAAACCAAACCCAACAGCAACAACAATAACAACAAAAAAGTCAAACCCCCAAGTGCTATAGTTTTTATACTTACTTCATTATTCTTTATAACTCCTATCAATACTAAATATTTTAACATAAGATGAATGACCCAGAGGACCGTTATTTCTAAATTAAGAAGTTTATACTTAATCCTCTCAGTGACTACACGCTCACTGCTGTTTTAATATGAAAGGTGACTCAAATTAACACTTCTGGCTTTGACATCCTGTATTGAGGAGCTGAGTATGCATTACCTTTCATCTGAGAGCCCAAAGATTTTTGATTATCACCTCTCATGCAAATGAGTGCTCCTCTAGCCTCTGCCTGCCCTCATGCTGCCTATTACTCTGTACAGCCTCCCCCTGTGCCAGCAAAGTAGTTCAACTTCCCCAAGTTTTTGCCATATGAGTAACTGCTGTCCATTATTTCAATTTTCTGATGCTACAGCTGAAGCAACCACAGCAGAACACAGACAGACTACGAATATTCACGATACCACACATTTCTGTGCCTCTTAGTCTGCAATGTTCTATGAGCCAATGATACTAGTTTTGAGTCAGAGTGGCTAGTTAATTTAGACACCAACATGCCAAGCATACACTCATGAGTAGTATTTTTCCACCTCAACAAAGTGTTGAATTCCATTCAACTGTGCTGGTTGAACTTCCTGCTCTTCTCTTACATATGTGTGGCACCTGAAATTTTTTCCATTGCAGTCCTGGTAATTTCCAAACTGGCATACATTAAGCCTCAGTACTACCAGGGAACTCCAGGATAACCCACTTGATCTTTCCCTGTGCTATCAATGGCCTCTAATGCTGCCCTGTATTAACAAAGAATGGCAGCATTTTAGTTGGAAGGGACCTTCTAGTCCAGCTGCCTGACCGCATGTTAAGCCTATCATTAAGGGCACAAACTGCTTTCCAATTATTGACGCTTCACTGATCATTCCCATAGTTCTCAATAATTCCTTAGGAGAGACACTGACAACTAATTCCTTGGTCTTTTAACTTCAGTAACAACTAGATACTCCTCTAGACAAGTAATTATCTTTAGTGAAGACTTTGTCTTGCCTTGTGTTAATAAGATGCTCAGTTCTTCTGAAGACATTTCAGATGACTTTCAGAAGACCAAGATATTATTTCCCTAGTCTTCCCAGGGATGTGTTTCTCAGAATTAATCAAGTATATTTATTAACTTCTTATTCTGTTCTTCAGCTTCTTTAGCACTTCAACTAATTTGAAGATTCTTCAAAATCCATCAGTGATTCCAGCCAAGTTAGTATGTTCCTCTTAAAACCAAATTCTTCACAACTCCTCCTCTATGTGTCACTCAGAGACAGTCAAAAGTATCAGGTATCTTCTGGCACGGAAGCGAATACACGGTTTTTAAATGTTCTGTATTTACTTGAATCCACCTGTTAAGGCCTCAGGCTTATGAGAGTTTCTTGCTGTACAACTAGTAGGGTTTCCTAAGATAACTTACGCTACCCTTATTTTTCAATATATGAACATTTCTTATTATTTTTGCTTGAAAAAAATCTATGCTAAATTTAGTTTTCCATTTCTATGTTTCTCTTTCTATACATTTTATGTTCTTACTGAATCAGTGGGCTACAGCTCCACCATCTTCACCAAAAACAACTCAGTCTTGCTATATCTAAAATGCCTTTTTATTACTTCGGCAATGTCTCACATTCTTTGCAGTATATGTTAAAATTTATGTAAAATCGGTAGTTTTAAGATATGCTTAGGTAAGATATTTAGAGTTGAAGATTTCAGTGTCTTCATTTTGAACTGCCTCTCTGTGGTCTTGCTCGAGCAGGGTGGGTTGGACCAGATGACCCTTCCCACTTCAACCATGCTGTGATACTTACCTACTGTACTTGCTTTTATTAATGTTCTTTCAGATTTTTCTCAAAATGCATAATAAAATTCTATCTTTCACATATTAATATACACAGATTCTGTCTACCCAATACTTCCAGCACACAATTGCATCTAAACTCCTTCCACAGTCTGCATATATTTAGATTTTAGAAAACCCATTTCTGTGGTACTTTTACCTCAAGAGTTGTTTGCTCTTAAAACAAACAAACAAACAAACAAACAAAAGACAAGAAAAAAAAAACCCAAACCCAAACCCCAAAAACAACCAAACAACCCAGTAACTTCTGTGTTAACAAAATCCCCCAAAACACTGGCACACAGAGAACAGTCAAATAAAAAAAACTGAAATGGAGAAGTCTCCTTATCTGTGCTTGATTTCCATTAGTTTATATTACTAAGGAAGATTGGGAGAAGTGAAAAATGGCAGAACATAAAGGCGCTACTGATAACAGCAAGTTGGAAGACACTATTTTCACAGAGCTAACAATGCACAGCAATGCAAGAGTAGTTTCCCCTTTGCCAAATCTTTAAAATGTGCAAAACCACTGAAGCACTTCAATAAGAGTAGTTCCCCTGCATCCCCCTTTAAGTTACCACAAAACACAAATGAGCTTCATGACATTTACCTGCTGGAGGAATGAAGAAATATTTTGATGGACCTAACTGAATTAAACAAAGCTGCTGATTAAGACACGGATCCAATTACCACTGAGGATGGAAAGCAGGTGGCAGAAAAAGAGATGCAACTGTTACTCAGCAGTTACTTATCCGCAAGTAATTTTATCTACACAACATATCAGCCTTGGGAAATGCTAGTGACAATCAGCACTGCTGCCTGTGTAACTGACTGAACACTGGCAAAAACAACCCAACATCTTCATACTCGTGGGTATGTCCAAGTGGACAAGCAGAATACTCAGAATTTTATACTCACAGAACTGCTTTACAGTTTCTGTGTAAGTGTAATACAGAATGTGATACAGCATGAAGCAGGCTGTCAGGGGAAAAGTTGCTTGGTTTTTCTTTAATATGCCATGTAAATCAATGTAAGAGGAAGAAAAAATGTAAAGAGTAAAATCAGAAAAAAAAATGCCAAAAGAAATTAAAGAATGAGAAAAAACAGATTAAGAAAATAACAGACACTACAGATATTCCTGCTTTTAAGGTCAGCAAATTTTGTTCATTCACATTTGCTACAGTTCTTTAACACATTCTATACGTCCCTGGGCTTGGGAAAGTGCAAAAAGTTCCTCGTGTACTTCAGTGTGGCATGTTACAAGCATCCTGGGGAAAAATGCCATTCCCATCTGAAATTCAGAATGAAGTTTTTAAAGAAAAGTTAGGGAGCTATATCAATTAAACATTTGGGGGTGAATGCTTAAAACAGTTTTTTTTTCTTCTAGGTCAATATCTGCAAAAGGCAAAAGTTAAGTTTTGACCTACAGTTAATTCTATCTCCATTTTACCTGAAGAAAGATTTTTATCTACAAGTGTTAACAAGTAAGATTGTGTGCTAAATCCATATTATTCTCATAAAGCCAACCAGAAACTAATCCCTTTTCAAACAAAACCATTTGTTTTGCATAAATTCAAACCTAATGATCTGATGGTATTCTGATATGAAAATATGTACTCGGATATATGAAATGCTTATGCAAGTTAAAGGAATGGTTCAAACAGAACGTTTCAAAATTATTTAATGTGGTTTCATTTATAACTGCTTTAACGAAATCAACTGGCAAGTTTAGAATTTGGGTTACTACAAGCTTTGAAAAACTAGCTTAACTCACATACCTTTCTTATTTGGATTCAACACAAACTACAGGAACTGTTTTAATGAAAATCAAATTACCTATAGGGCAATATATATATGAGTGCTATCTCCTGAGGGCCAGTGGTGTCTCCTGGAGTAGCCACTTGGCTGCACTCCAGCCTGCCTCTAGAAGAAACACCTAATTGCAGCATCATCCTGAGAACACCCACTGAGGGATACCCAGACACTGGAAGCCCCAGGTACTGCGGCTGCAGGGATGATATGAGGAGTGTTTCCAGCCCTGATGTTGCTCCAACTACTGTTCCAGCTGGAGCAACCCCTACTCCAACCTCACTGGCTTCCTGACCAATGTTCATCATTCCTCTGGTCTCCTGCCATGCCACTTCACTCATGCTTAGGAGGACACAGGGACTGCTCATTCCACATGGACACCTAGAAAGACTGTATAACATAGAAGGCTTTCCCATCTACCTTTATGCAGCTCTTAAAATTAAAAAGTCCAAGCTATAAAAGAACAAGACTAATTGTCAAAATGTTACTGATTTAAATTTTAAATACCATTACTAAACTAGGCCTCTAAGAGAAACAAATTAATTACCACAGATTTTTTACCAAGATAATATATTAATATGGTGGCGTTCCATATTATAAAAGCTTGCCCACATATTTCCTTGCTAAACCGATCAAAATACATTTTTCAATCATAATGGCAGCAGTTTCTTTTACATTATTACTCAGCATGATGTGCAAAAACATCATGCTAGTCACACTGCTATGGCTGATTTTAGACATGTGCAGACTATGTAATGAAGTACCACAGAAAACTGGCTTCTCTACCTGAACTACATCTCATTCTGACATGCCAGCCTCAGTTTTTCATTCAAATGGTCTAAGCTATGTAAGATCCTAACATAGTAGTTGACATTAGACTTCTTTAATCCACATGATAGTACATTTCACGGTTTTCTCAAAATAAAGATTTCAGGCTCAGATTAAGTTTCCCAACTATTTTTGAAGCATTGAAGTCTTGCCTTGAAACAAGCACAAATGACAACAGCTAAGGTCTTTTTCTGATACTGACAAAACCCTTTGCAGGAAAGAATATCTGCCCCTAAACACATACACTTAATGATCTCCACACATTCTTAATCTACCATAACTGATGTATGATTGATCTTTAAAAAAAAAAAAAAAAAAAAAAAAAAAGGAACATGTAAATGGACATATATAAAAGCCAAAATTCCACCTACAATTTCAACCAAGTACTTCTTAATAAAAAAAAAAACAACAAAGAGAGAGAAATTTGAAATCCAAGAAAAGTCTCACTTTTTATGCTAAACAAGAGTGTCAAGTCCAAACAATAAAAACTTACCTATATGGAAAGCTATTTAATCAGAATAGAACACTTAGGTCTGAAGATGCAGACAAAAGAAATCACAATCCCCTAATCCATCTACGCAATTCTATCTTTTTCGTCTAGCCTTACCAACTACTGAACGTCCAGCCTGCAGGGAGGTATTAATAAAGAGATATTGGAGGATTTTTTTTATTCTTTTAATAATCTGGAACAATCTTGGCTTTGTAACACGTAAGATCCAAAGCTACCTTGTCTTATTAGTACTATTACAGTAGATACTTGCTTATCATCAAAATACTCTAACATCAGTTTGCAACCTCAAACTATGTGACTAACGCATCACCATAGTATGGCCAGAACTAAAGTTTGAGCAATATATATCACAATGGGGTAAACAGCAATACTTCAGATATTAATACTAGAAAATCGTAAGTCAAAACAGACAGATTAATTATTTTTAGCTCAACTAGAGAGTCATCTCCAGCAAGTGTAGCTTTGTGTTTGATCAGTACGCACATGTGAAGACTTACGGAACTAAACACACCAACACAGCTTTTAAAAGCCCACTTCCCCTTTGTAGAGATGTGAACAAATCCTACATGGAACTTCAGACCAGCCGTGCAAACAAACAAGCAAACAATAAAATGTATACAACTAATTCAGTACATCACTCAAAATTCTTCCTCAAAATAACATGAGTGAAATCTAAGAGCAAAGTTACAAACGCAGGTCTGACAAAACCCTCATTTCCATTAGGATTTACATGCCAAGTGCTTCATAATGGAAGGAAAGACAATCAAGCCTATTACTCATAACTGAGAGTTTTGGCAATACCTCAACAGCATTGATGAAGCAAGAAGTAGCCTATCTTAAAATTGTATGAAAAATTAAAATTGAAATAATCACAATAACAAAATGTACATTTGGCTAAGTGACCTGGTGTACACAAATATATGCTGTAAAAATCTGCCTGTTAGAAAAGCTGCAGATGTGATACTTAGCAGAGCCAGCAGAGGACAGAGGATCTTATCACTGCTCTGAAGTTTAGTGGAAATTGATGCATATATAGAACAGCTAGCAAAAAAGTCAAATATGGATTATTACAGGGATACTTTTGCTACATTTCAGTTTTACATCTCCTTCTCAACTCCTAACATGGTTGGCATAACCTCTTCAGGCATATCTCTTCTACATGTCTACGACTGTTCTTAAATAACCATGTTTAGAAAAAAAATATCTATTAACCAATAATGAAATACAACCTTAAAAGATACCGCTAGAGATGACATCTGGTCTTTATTTGCAAGCTAAACATTTCACATACCAGCTTGAAAAGCTCTCGCCTACTATTCTAAAAGCCACAGCAGGTATTCTGAGTGGGATTCAAACTAAATCTTGCTATAAAGTTTCAGTATGCAAGCCATTACTACAAAATAAATTTTACACAACTTGTTGGAGATTACTCCCAAGCAGCTAGAACTGAATACGTTTCTGCGTTACGACATCATTTAAAATGCTTTTCCGCTATATGACTGTAAAGTGCCTCCAACTTCATTATTAGAAGCACGACATAACTGGTATTTGTTGTGCTTTTAAACCTAAGACTTGTCTCGTTTTGAGACAAGAACCCAGGCACTGGCTTTGCAACTACACTGGAAAGGTTGCATTGTGTGGAATAATCAAGACAACAGCTATGCTATGGATGGGGAAAATTCACATTAAACAAGGAAAGTATTTTCAAATACATTTAGTGAAGGTAGGAGAAAGAAGACTGGTAACTCTCTCGCATACCTTACACATAATACACACAATGAGAAGTACTTATAAAGCATGTCTGCTCTATAGTTATATGTTATTTCCTCTGTAGAGTTTCTATAAGAAACTTTTAAAAGAGAAAACACAATGTATTAATGCTTTTTTCACAGTGGATTCCCAATACAAAAAGAATTTAACACTCAAGGGAACTTGGTTTTCTTTTTACTGCAATGGACAGTGAGTTTTTATATCATTCCACATTCAAAAGCAGCATGAAGACATACAAGCAGGAATTCAAACCATCTACTGGATTACTTGCTTCTATGTATAAAAACTTGCCCTCACATAAAAACTCACATACTGTTAAATCAGAGGAGGAGGGAATATCCGAAAGTGAACTAGAAAGTGCTGTTGAAAAATCAATCTAGTTCAGTGTTCAACAAGCTGATGCCCTGTTAACACACTTGCCCCAAACATCTGCAGTATCTGGCCCAGTGAGGAGACTGTAAAGAAACACTTGAGAGAGCAAATCATAAGTAAAACATGTACATAAAACTTTCAATGTGCAATACAACCCTGCATAAGATTTAATATATACTGCCATATAAGAAGCATCTTCTCATCAAGGGACAGGCAAGTCCAACTTTTTCAGCCAACTACTTCTTGCACCATTAGCTCAACCACGATAACAGATACGACTGTAATTGCCTCAGCTCTGTGCCAATGTCCCTAACATTGAAGAAAAATATTAAGTACTAAAGGATGATGCTACAGAAATAAATTAACTATTAATGCAGAAAAAATACTATTCAAATAACGTGGACTTTCCTATGTGCAACATCCACATAATAAATTGCAGAATCAAGCATTTTCTCACATGCATTTGCCTATTAACCATTCTGCTGGGACAAATTCCAAATTTTCAACTCTCTGAACACTTCAGAAAGCTGTCAGGTGATTTAGTGTCATTTTTACAGATATAACGCAAACCACACCACCACGAAATTATAATTTCCCTTTTTATTCGAGTTTCCATCTCCCACCTCTCTAACACATTTATATTCGCACTGACACAAACTGAGTTGCAGTCCGGAGGAAGGCAGACAATAACTCTCTCAGCCTCTCAACAAAACTGCAAGTATTGTTACCATTTGGTTTTAAACCTAAACATGATTAAATATAACAGAACACTATGTTTCATATGTAAAAATGGTAACATGGGGTAGTAATTAGATTTCAAATGCATTCATATCCCACATACCTGAAGAACTATAGCATCAACTGACGTTAACTAAGGAGGCCTGATCCCTCACTTGAGGTACAAACAAAGACTTCAGTAAAAGAGAAACTAAAATAAATCCGAAAGTATTTTGTGAACACGCAGCATGTGACAAACAATAAGGCAAAATAAAAAGTTTTACCGATTCTCATTTGCAATGACCTATATAGCTCATAAATGCCTACAACGCTCAGAAAAAAAGCATCCCAAAAATCAGCTGATTTTTGGGCTCATCACATATAAAAAACATACTATGCGTTTTGGTGTTAAGCCATCTTGCCTCAACCAGTAAGCCAGAAGAATATAAAGCATCTCGAGTATATTAATTTTCTCTCAAGGAATTACAGTTTGAGGTTATGAAATAGATGAGGAGAGAACAATGCCAAAAAGAAAAAAATCTTTGCACAATGACTGCCAAGAAGATTAAGCCCCAAACTGTTACTTGTAAGCATGATCCACTCAGGGCAGCTGGCATTTTTCTCAACTTTTTGTTATTGTAGTCTGCGCAGACACGTTTGAAGAATTAAAACCTAACACTTCATTGTGTGGTATCAACTACTAAAAGCGTCTGGCCTTCTCGCTCCACCCTCAGAAAGCAGTCATTATCCTTAAGAGCACTAAAAAAAA
>NW_009934751.1:0-237 GCF_000696875.1 Nestor notabilis
ACCCCACATCCCGCCCCCCGGACCCCGCATACCCTCCCTGGGGCTCCACACACACCCCGATGTCTCACACCCTCCCGGGATTCCTCAACCCCTGGTACCCACCGGCATCCGGTGTCACCATCAGTGCCCAGCATCCCACCGGGGCTCAGCCCCTGGAGCCCCCCCCAGGCAGAGGAGCTTCCCTTGGGGAACAAGGGGCACCCCAGAGACGGCAGAGCCTAAGTCACCCCTCTGCCC
>NW_009934751.1:255-5816 GCF_000696875.1 Nestor notabilis
GTGGCATGGGCAGACAAAGCCTCACAAGTTCTACAGTAAGTTTTTGGTGGGTCTTCCCCTTTCCCGTACGGAATCGAGATCCTCGGAGGGCTGCGCTGGGGATGGGGAAAGGCCTGCGCCTCTCTGCCCAAGACAAAGCAGCCAGGCTCCACGTGGGGTATAATCTTCTCTGCTCACTTGTTATTACTTCTAGATCCAGCAGAAAACCATCTAACAGCAAGAAAAGGAATATGATTGTCCCGGTGTGATGGAAATAAGCTTTCAAGGTCAGGAGGGAAAAGGAGTAAGCCAAAGTACCCAAAACCTGTGGGATGCTCCTGGGGCCAGCCCCAGGCCTGTACAGCAGGTTCCCCCCACCATCCCTCCATCCCTGCAGCACCCCAGCATGAAAATGTGGCTGCACGTGCAAAAATAACCCTGCAAGCGAACAAGAGGAGCTGAGAAATGTGGCCTGGGTACACCTTGGGGAGCACTGGAGATTACGGTTCACATAAACACACACCGCAGAAGCCTGAAGCTAATTTGCAACTCCGTCGAGCGGATTAAACCAGAGCAAATAGATTTCACTCCTGTTTGGTTTTCCAAACCTGGAAAGCACAATGCTTTTGCAGGCTGTGCTCCTCAGAGTTGCCAGGGCACAGTTAGGGTGGAATTAGCCCTCGCTCCAAGCATCCGCAGCTCCTCTCCCTTTCTACCAAAACCTTCCTGCCTCTGTTGGCCCCACTGACCTGCCATCAATCTCCCGCCACTGAAACGCCTCTTTCTCTCTCTTCCCCTCAGTTATCATCTAATTCAGGAGAGCACAACTGCACACACTGGTTGTGAAAAGGGCCTGGTACCAAACAAAGCAGCTCCAGGCAGATTATGAGACAAATCCAGACCCTTTTCCCTGTTTCAGCTACACACAACTACAGATTGATGCTGTGAGTTTATTTCTTAACAGTTGAGAGAGTTTGTGTGTCATCTCATGGGGAAAAAAAGTGCCTCTAAAGAGGATTTTATACGTGGGCTCCTGACAGGCATTCCCAATGCCCTGAACAAGGGCTGGTGCTGGCAGGCTCAGCCAGGCAGGGACCTGAGCAACCCACCACACTCCCTATCAGTCCCCCGGCTCTCCAGCACGATGAGCAGCAGGATATGCCCAGTGTCCAATACTTCTGCAAAAAGTCATTCCAGCAAATGCCAGTCACCACTGGCTGGCCACTCTCGGCCAGTGTTCCAAACCCACAGGGCTGGAGACCAAAGCTACCCTCTTGTCACCACCACAACCGAGTCGGGACTGTGAATGCTTCCCAGTGACTGTGCCAGCCCTTCCACTCCCAACCCTGAATCCCCCCCCTCCCCAAAGGCTGCTCAGCTGCTGCCTTCTCTGGTGAGTGCCCAGGTTATGGCACCAGCTCCTCTGTCCTCCCTATTCTCTCACTTCAAATTCCTTCCTAAAATTCTCCTTTGCCACCCTGACCAGGCAAACCAGCAGCTCTCTGCCTGGAGCTCTGCCCTGGATCCCATCACCTCTTGCTTTGCACCTCCGTGTTTGAGCTGGGACCTGCTCTGTATTCCACAAGCAGCATGTTTGGAGACCTTGGACAAATAAAGGCACTGAGCAAATACATGTCGTTACCTACAGCCATCAGCAGCACAACCCCGTCATCTCTCGGTCTGTGCCCCCAACATCCCAGGCCCCAGTATGGGCTATTTGCTTGTTTAGTCTTCTGTCAGGCAGGGAGAAGCACCAGCACCATTCAATCACCTCAGACAGTTGTGAGCTGCTCCAGTGACCCAGGGAGCAGGAGGAACTTTTCCTTTCACTGAAGCCAGTGGTGATGCTGAGTTCAGGCTCTGGGGTTCCTCATGGCAGTGAACACACGGCACAGCAGCTCTCTCCCAGCCCGCAGGAACAACCATCTTCACTGCCTGGCATCCTTCGGTGCTAGACCCCATCAGAGCACATCCCATGGGATGCGTCCTCCTCTTCCATAAGCAGCAACATGGCCTGACCCCTCACCCCAGCCCCACACCAGCCACCTTCCTCTCCACCAGCTCCATTGCAGGTCCCCGTGACTGGCCTCTCCTCGACCCTGAAACCTCAGCATCTCTCCTGTGCCAGGGAGAGCTGTGCTACCCAGCAGAGCAGCAGCAGGGCTCTGCCTGCTGAAAGCAAGGTCTGTGGGAAAGCCTCATCCTGCTGCCACATGTGGGAATATGACCCCCAGCCTCCCCTACAGCTGGGATGGCTTTTCCCATCTGGGGGGAACTGCTGTTTACACAGAGGTAGGAAGTGTTATCCCTCCTACATGAAGTTTTTAGCCCTTCCTGTGGGCTGGCCAGGACCACATGATACAAACCTCTGATAAAAATAAGGTTAAAAATGTCATCTGTGTAACCAGAACATCCAGCGAGTCTGCAGCTACCAGCCTGCAAACTTCAAACGCAAAGGCACAAAGAGAAGTCTTCAATAGCTCTAACAAAGCTGGCCACAAAATCCTCTTTTTCCTAGAAAACAGGATACGGCTGCTTCTGCCTAATCTGCAGTGACGAGGCCTCCCCAAACTGCCCTCCGAAGTATATAGACTGGTACGGGGAGAGATACAGCTCCTGGAGGGCGGGTGCCAGCAGAGCCCCCTCCATGCAGGCAGGGGAAGGGTTTGCCTGTGGTCACAAGACAGGAGCACACCAGCAGTGCTGCTTCCGGCTCCACCGCAACCTTTGCACATGATGCTTGCAATAATTTGCTCCCGTAGCAATGTTTGCCCCAGAGCAAATGGTGCAGAGTGAGATGCGGGAGAGGAAGGGGCAAGAAACTCAAACCCCATCCAACCTGGCCTTGAACACTGCCAGGGATGGGGCAGCCACAGCTCCTCTGGGCACCCTGTGCCAGCGCCTCAGCACCCTCACAGGGAAGAGCTTCTGCCTCAGAGCTCATCTCAATCTCCCCTCTGGCAGGTTAAAGCCATTCCCCTTGTCCTGTCCCTCCATCCCTTGTCCAAAGCCCCTCTCCAGGTTTCTTGTAGCCCCTCTAGGCACTGGAGCTGCTCTGAGGTCTCCCCAGAGCCTTCTCTTCTCCAGGCTGAAGCAGCCCAATGAACAAGCCAAATGAAGCTGAACAGTGCACCCAAGGGAGGGCACGCTGATCCTCTAGCTCATTTTGGAGTGCTCTATTTTAAATACCCTATTTCTCTGTGTGTGTGTCCCCATTGCTTTCTGCTGCTGCTTTTACTCAGGTGTTTGTGGTGAACAAGCACATAACTGCAACTCCGGATACCTGCGGATACCTTCACATCTCGGGAACTGCTGTCCTCAGCCCGTCCTCAGCTCTGCTGAGTCAAACAGTGACACATTCTGCATGAGAATGGCCTGGCAGGAGGCACCCAGGGGTGAGGAGTCAGGGCCCAGGCAGGGCACCCCGGGGGTTCTGGGTCCATCCTCTGGCTGGCACCCCTGCGACTAATCCAAACCTCACCCTGTTATCTTGCCCTGCAACCTTCTCTTTTATTTGAGTAAAGCCTTTCCCAAAGGAGCAAGCCAGCCAGCACAGGCCGTACCAGGGCTGGTGGCACTCACACGCTGCAGCCAAACAGGCATCCCAGGATGCCGAATTTCCTGGTGATTGTTTTAACAGGATGTTATGAGCAGGAACCTCAACTTAAACTCATCTTCTTGGATCCTGCCACTCAACTTTCCTCAAGGATTTGGTTTGCTGCCTGGGACATGGTTTAACACATCGGCTTCTCCCGCCTGCTGTACCTCCTGCGTGCTTGCACAGGCACAACGTGTGTGCTGAGAACATCCTTCATTAGTTCCTAAAGCATTTCCCTAGAAAGACACTGGGAAGCAAAGATCAGGCACAGGCTGTTCCTGCATGGCTCGTCCCACCACACAAACCAGGCAGAAAATCTCCTCTTTCCTTGTTCCAGTTTTGAGCCCCACAGCACAGGTGAAGGAATTCTGGTGGATATAAAATGTGCAATAACCAGCTGCAACTATTCATTTACACCTAGGAGAATTTACATAAACCTGCATGCAACGTTTTAAAGCCAGAGAAGAGAATTGTGCTCCCGGACAGTGGCATCCCGTGCTGCCCACTCCGTGCACTTCCCTGAAAGAGTTCTAGTTGACATTAACCATTTTTTAGCAACAAACACATCCTGTGGTTCTAAACCCGCCGATGGGGCCAGTTCACCGCAGAACCTGACCAATTGTTCCAATCTGAAAATCTGCACCTTGGTTTTAAGATGTCCTAAATATTTAGGGTCAAATCCTGCAAACATCCCCCCTGCAATGTTTCAGCTCCACAATCCCAGCCAACAGAGCAGCATAGTTCAACCTTGTGTATATGAAACCTCCCAGCTGGGAGAAGAAAAGGACGCCTGGCTGCTATTGCCAGCCAGACCACCAGTAAATATCTCTTAACTCCTCATCATTAGTGGTACTTTGCTGCTTAACTCCCTGTTTATAAACCACTGCTGGGATATCTTCACAATGAAAGGCGCTATAACATCTCCTACGCTCTCATTTGCAACTGAAAGTGTCAGTAATAAAACAGAAGCTTTGTGGGCTGCCGCAGTTTCACCTTCCACAAAGGCTTTTACCCACTGTCCGCCTGGCCGGGCAGCCAGCGAACACCTTCCCAGATAAAATAGATCAGACACATTCACACCGATAGTGAAGTAACTGCGGGAGAGATTATTTTCCTGCTCTTGGAATAGCGGAATAGCAGTG
This sequence comes from Nestor notabilis, assembly GCF_000696875.1. NCBI lineage: Eukaryota > Metazoa > Chordata > Aves > Psittaciformes > Psittacidae > Nestor > Nestor notabilis. The sequence goes on from NW_009934751.1 coordinate 4,975, forward strand.
CAAAGCAAAGGAGTCTTTAAGGATGCGATCAGCTCCATTGTCCTCTGCGGGAATACATCCAGTTCTTATATTCCTTGGATCAAGGCCTTCCTCCCGAGCACAAACAGAATCAAGGCCATGCAACAGAGGATGGGACGGTGATTTACAGCTCACCTGCCTTCCCACTTCTCTGAATCAAGGAGAGCTCCCGCTGATGGGTCATGGTGAGAATCAGGTTAAATGTCCCTGTGAAACCACAACCCCTCTGACATCTGGACGCTTTCTGCAGCAGCCGGAGCAGGAAAATCACACCCGACTTTTGGCATCTAAGTGGAATCTTCAGGCAAAAATAAAACTCCAAAACTCAAACCCTACAAACTATGTTACTTTCTTTTGATTTATTTGAGGGTTTTGTACAGGAAAACCCCTCCCGAGCTGTCTGCCAGACCCCCACCCTGCAGGTGAAGTTTCAGCTTCCACACACAGGGGGTACCCCCAACTCTCTCCCTTTGAGCAGGGAGTTTGGGCTCCACACTGACCACAGTCACACGTTGTAATTTCCCTGGAATGGATAAAGTAAAATCCTAAATATCTGTAGGATGGAAATCTTGATGGAATGAAGAGTAAAGACTTAATTGACACAAACGCACAGGCGTACACATGTACTGCACCTCTGATTTGGGGGTTCTACCGACCAGTTTTGGGTAGGGAAGCAAGAGGCTGTCCCAGACACCCCCATCAAAACTAACCGTTCTGCAAGGGCTATTCACGGCACATGAGGGGTGCTGGGAGGTGAACCCCTGCGCTTCCCAGGCCCGCACGGGTGCAGCCTGTGGAACGCGTGCCCGGGGGCTTGCGGCACA
>NW_009934752.1:0-8369 GCF_000696875.1 Nestor notabilis
CCGGCTGGGCTTGAACCACGACACCACCTCAGCCCAGCCAGCAGTGGGAATCAGTCATAATCCTGACTTCCATCTAAGGATAAGAAGAAGCCAGCAAGGCAGGACATCACACAGGCCAAACTAAACCCCTGCAGAAACATACCACCATTCTCTTGTGCAGAAAGCCTGCACAGCAAGGCATTACCCTCAGCAAGCTGCTGCCTCCCTCCCTCTCAGATTTCCACACATGCTGCCTTACAGGTGTGCTCACTCAGGGTGAAAGCTAAAGCATGCTTGGCCTGCCAACAAGGTGGTGTTGGGCCCATGTGAGCAGACAGCAGAGATGAGGCAAGTATTTGTTTGTGTAGGGCTGTGCTCCTGATGGCTTATGCAGTTGCACCAAGACACCACTGATCACATTGCATTCACAGCGAGCACATGCCAGGCAGCCCAGAGAAGTCAAAGCAAGCATTTACAGTCCTCTGGCTACAGGAGGGCCCAAACATGTATGTATAATTTAAAGAAAAGGGAAAAGACCTTGTGTGAGGAAACCTTCACCTGAAATGAACAGGTTTGTTCTGCTTTAATCTGTGTTGTTTGATTGCTGCTTTCCAGTAGCAAACTTGGTGCACTGCTGCTGCACCTTTGAGGCCAGGCAGCAGAAGTAACTTCCATCCTGGAAATGGTAATTTGATAAAGTGCTAGAGGTGAAGGTGCAAGACAGGGATATTACCCCAGCCTAAAGGTTCCTTTAAGTTCATAAAAGTTCTGAGTGGCAGCTCAGATTAAAGAAGTTCCAGAGGGGCTCCTGCAGCCCCACCAGTGGCTGATGAAAGTTGGCACATCTATTTTGACAGTGCAAATGGGAAACAGGGGTGTCTATATCAGATGTCATTAGGCACCTCACTGTCCAACCTTTGTTAAGCTGTCTTTAGGTAACCTGAAGACCCTTGGATTTCCCGGTCCTGTCCTTTGCACCCTCCCAGCAGCTTAGAGAACTGGTCCCTGCAAACAGTAACCTTGGGAATGTGCAGGGAAGTTATTTTTCAGCCATGTCAGTTCCATGGTCCACTTATGCAGTGGAACAAACACTTTTCCCAGCACAGCAGATGGGTGGTTTGAGGAGGGAACCAGTAGTGAAAGGAGACTAAGTCTACTAAGCCAGCACTGCCACCAAATAAACATGCCTCAAATTGCAGCTTCTGGAAGCTCATCTGTCAGTGGTGCCTTTTCATAGGGTGACAGGGAACAGGAGCTGAGCCTAGGAACTAAGGTTTGCATTTGCTTTAGGAAGCAAATTTATTTCAGTTAGATCTAAAAGAAGGCAGATACTGTTTTGTTTAAGTTTATCCAGCCAAACCACGGTCAGTCGCCCCGTTTCCCTTTGAATTACCTCCTCTGAGTTCACTGCAGTGCCTGGAGTTTACTCTGGAGGGAATGGGAGCAGAGCTGAGCTATGGCAGCTCGTTTCCCTGTGTTTTTCTGAAGAAAATGAATCCAAGATATGGAGGTACCTGTGTGCTACCTCCTGGCTTAGGCAGAAGGTAAGTGAAGGCATCTAACTGCACCCAAATGCTTGCAGAATGGCTGTCAGTCACAGACTGAAAAGGCCAGCATGATGCTGGGCAGGAAGAGCATGTGAAGGACAAGGAGACTGACTCTCCTTTCACTGACACAAGTGTTTATCTAGTCTTCTTTAGCATTATTGTTATGGCCTTGGAGTAAACTGAGCAAACAGTGAGAAGAATCAGGCCAAAGTTCAAACGAGCTTGGCTTTTTGTGCATTCACCTTATCTAGCTTCTCCCACCCCTTGCGCAGCACATAATAAACATTGCTAAGTTATTTGTTACGGTCAATGCTGAAGAATACCAGTTCTAACAGGACTGCACCCTGGCCAGACCCCACCTTCCTCTTCTCCCCTCCCACCCCTCACACATGTTTTTATAGGGCCTGAAGGTGCTGTAGATAGTCAGTTCTTAGGGGGAACTGACTGACCAATATATGAGGCTCAATTGTTTGCTCTGAGCTGTACCCATGAAAATAAACCTTCATTTTTCCCTTTGTCTCAGCCTGTTCCCTTTTGTTGCTACATCAAAGTAGTAAGGAACCCCTTGCCCTCACGCTGATTTCACCAGAACTGGAGAGCTGCATTCAGACCTTGTCCACAACTTCAACAAGGTTTGGTGAGATTTCACAGTGGGAAAACAGTCTGCTCCTGTCTCTGAATGTGTGGAATTGCACAAAGGAATGCCATGAATGAGAATGTTTTTCTTTCTCAGCATATCTTATGAAATCCCACTGGACAATCTGTGTGACTGGCAAAACTCTCCCATAATTCTGAGTGCCGTGGCCCATCCCAAATCTTATCTCACATTAAAGGATTAAAGAGCATGCCAGTATTTCTCCACCAAAGGTTTCCAAAAATCCTGTGGAGAAAGCCTCTGCTTTTCTCACTCTCACTGGCTGAGAACCAGTGGTGAAGCTGGAACCCCTAGCTCCAAGTGGGTTGGACCAGTTCTCATCACTGCTCCTCCCTGGCTTGGGGCTGTCACCACCTTCTCAAGGCATGGCTGATTCCCATCCATCCAGCCCTGCCTTGGGCTTCTCTAGCCTGGATTCACTGCTGCCTCTGATTCCTGGAGAGTGCTGCAGGCACCGGGACTGATCTACAAAAGGAGGTGGGCTGCCTGCTGTGCAGGATATCAAGCTGGGAGATTCTTCTTTTTTTAACTTCTTGAAATTTAAAGGGAAAGGGTAGACCAGTGTTCCCCAAGATCCCTACAAGCAGGTGGATTCTTAGCTGGTGCAGATTAGCAGGATGTTATTGGACTGAATTCCAGCCAAGAGCCTGGCCCCATGTCCTTTAAATGGAAGCAACACTCAAAAGCAGCATAGAAAATAAATGCATTCTTTTTGTATGTAAAAAATGATTGCCCTTTGGAGGTGCTAGTGTTGTTTAATTCTTTTGCTGGGAGTCCTGCCAAGGAATTCAGTGCTGGACAATGCAAATAAAAAACATCCCCACACTGAAGGGTTGACAACTCCAGACACAGGCATACTGCAGACTGGTTTTGCCAGGGAATAAATAGGTGAGCACGGTTTCATGTTTAGCACTTTTACTAGTGATGAAGCACAGGACATATCCAGAAATTAATAAGCCTGAGAGACAGTTTTTTCCCAGTTGGTCCTGGGGAAAGAAAATGCCATACACTGAATTTAGAAGAGTTCAGATGGAGAAGTAGCTAGAGAGGGGTGTTTGGCAAGGGAGAAGATGAACTGTTCAGGGCATAATCTCCCCACAGGAGAAACTTACCTTAAAATTCCCTCCTAAATAAATCAGCAGTTCTTTTCCAAATAATCCCATTAAATGCACATGTACTGAAAACTGACTCTCTAATTCATCACCCACGTAACAAAACTCACATAGTTAAACCATGTTTTCTAATTTAACAAGAGTATCTGACAGCAAAGGGCCACTGAACAACTTAAGTACACTTCTTCAAAGGCCAGAGACAATTAACCAAACCTTACCTTGCTTTTCTGGCTACATGAAGCCTGTATTTCTAGCCATGCTTTAATTATAAATTAAGGCCATGATTTAATTATAAAGAAAATCTTGGCTGTAAGGATGAGGAAAGTAGTAGTACCCTTATTTTGGCTGCATAGCTACATACACCTGCACAGGCAAACAAGGTACCTATACCATAGCAGAATTCACATACACTTGTGTAATTTTAGGTTGTGATTCTCTCAGTTATTGCTTATTACTGTGTAAAATTTTCAAGCTCACGTCCAGATTTATATGTAAATAAATATATATGTAAACCTCGCCTGCTTCCTGCACAAATGTCACATAGTAGGGGTTGATACCTGCCCTCCACATGATCCTGGGGGTGACCTACACCTTTAGTTGCATGCTTTTGCCAGCTTGTCTGCATGGCTATTTACACAATACTTGCAACATATCTTTTATTAAAAAATTAATTACATTTGGTTATCTATTCAGAGGGTTTCATGAGGCACAAGCCATTATTAAACATAGATGCTTAATCATGGTAAAGAAGGAGGGTAAAAATTACATAGAAAGCTGTATTAAGAGACTGAACACATCCACAGATACAATTAGCTAATAATGTGATTACCATGGGATTGAAAACTGAGTGTTTTGGTATTTCTAAAAGCCTTCAGGACCATCTGCATTTATAATACACTGACAGTTTAATGCACCTTTTTATTGTAGAGCTTGAAGTGTGAAATTCTCACGTAAAAGTTTCCCAGGCTTGTATTCTCTACGTGACCTCACATCACACTGGCATTCATAAGAATTTACTGTGAATGCAGGGTTAGGCCCTGCTACAAGTTTCTGTTTTCTAAGTCTGTTAGGGAAACGAAAGAAGCAGCAGACACTACATGTACAAACTTTTACTTTCATCTCAAGGTGGGTATGAAAAGTTGGTTATTAGTTACTGATGACATAAGTCGACATTCCTGATAAGCCCACAGTTCCTTCAGGCTTGCTGGAAGGCTGCAATCCTATTAGTCAGATGCTGTAAAAGTTGGTTATTTTAATTACCTTGGAGTCAAGTTAACTCTTCCCTTGCTGAGCTACTAGGAATTACTCACGGATACACATCCAAGGGAAGGATCTGGACTCCATGTTTCTATTAAGATCAATTTAAATACAGGATAAAATACAAATCTTTTTCTATGGTATTCAGCAAACATCTTTCCTACCTCTTTGTCATCCTCCTTCTTGATAAAGGGTTCACATTACTTCCTTCACATCCAGCCCTCAGCTTCACACTTGCCGTCACTGACAGTCAGATTACCTGGAGCAGGGGACCTGAGGATCATCAGGGAACAGGTTTGTCCTGCAATTTGGTTGTGTCAAAGTCAAAAAAGACTGCGAGAGGGAATCTCAGGGCAGCATGCTGGCACACAACCAAGAGGAGCATGTCAGCTGCTGTGTTTTGTAAACTAGCAGCAATCCTTTTGCCACTGTGGATTGCAAAAGTGGCAGTGCTGCCAATGTTTATATGACTCTGGCATCCTGACTAAGAATGTTTTTGTTACATCATAGGTATGTGCAATAGCGCTTGGATTCTTGCTAACTAGCAGTGAGATTTTTAGCTAGATGAAACACATGTGGTTCAGAGTTTACCTGAGCATCAGAATTCTAGCTGGGGCTGCACCAGAACCAAGAGGAGATAGCCTTATTTTTTTTAGCAGTGGCTGGGGCAGAGGGACATTGCTCCTCTTAGGTCCTAAGCCTAACCAGTAGTACTGTACTATTTTGTAGCAGGTGCTACTCTGCTATGTGTAATCTGACTTCCTTCACATTGTATTGTGTAACAGAATTATGCATATGCTCCAGCTTGTAGCTAATAAACATTGTAAGGGAGAATAAAACTATAGACCGAAAGTTTGGGGTTGGGATTTTTTCCCCTGTGGTCCATATCTTGAGCTCTGAGATTAAATGTGCACTGGGTGTTTTCCTACTGGAGTTTGTCCTTCTTGGATTAGGGCTAGTTGTCAATCAGAACTCGATCTGAAGAGTATCAAGTAAGGTCTAAGTCTAATCTCTTACAGAAATCCAGCAAATTTTCATCGAAAGATCAGGAATCTCAAAGCTGGAAAGGCCACTATTTTCATGTCTGGGGCATATGGACAGATACCATCATTTAATTCTTCTATTGTTTGTTGTTTTCTTGGTTTCATCAGCAATATAAGCTGTTTTGCATCATCCTTCTTTGAGAAGGTAAGTACTATATTCTAAGATGATCAAGATCCCAGCTGAATCCATCAGTATGAAAGATGCTGGTACAGAAAAGATAAACACTATTCAATGGAAACAGTGATGTTTTAAAAAACAGGGTGAGAAAAGTAGCTTTGTAAACTCCAGGCACAGGCTCCTTCCCTGCTCTGGCTTCTTCATGACCTGCAGTGAGTAACAGAAATTCCACAGCTATTCTTTCCCACCTTGTTGACACTGCTCTCCTCTGAACAGGGGCTCAGAGAAAGCTCAGCCATTTGTATAGCAACTGCAGAGCTACATGGCCTGTGCTGTCCAAGATAGTGAGCAGCAGAAATATGGTGGCTGTTACACGAACAGACAAACTTTTCCTGCAGTGGAGAAGTTGCAACCCTGACTGTGGCTGTAACAAGTACAGGTACTGTGCTATTGCTGACCCAGGTAGACCCATCACACTCCTAAGCCAGAACCCTGCACTAGCTCTCAATTCTTTCATCTGTAAAAGGGTGTAAAGAGGATTGCTGTGCTTCACAGACATGACATTCAGATATTTAGAACTGTGAGACACTGAAATATTATACTAGTAGAAGTACCTCAGATGAAGAATTGTTGTTCTGTCAAGGCTAATGTAATTTTCCCCAAGTTATTCTCTTCAGTCGTATTTTGAAGGGCAGGGATATGGTTTTCTTAAACTCTGTGGAATGGTGCTGCTTGATGGCATTTATTTTCTGTGATAGTCTATAGGGCTTTTCCATAAGGAATCAAACCATCTCTATAGTCCTTGCTCATCGCATCATCCTTCTTCCTTTCTTCCTCCTTGGAACTTGGAAATACACTCCACTGAAGTATTCAGATCAGTAGCAGAAAAATCTGTCTGAGCTGGTACCAGTTTTATATAATCTAGATGGTAGAGTTGCACTGGGCCAATTTTTTGTGGATTAAAAAAAAGAGGTGAAACATCCTGAGGTGGGCGCAATACCCTCAAGAGAAAGATCTTGGGTCCGAAATGGACAAGTTGCTCCAAGCAAACTGGAACACTACACTCCCAAATCCTTCCCAGTCATAATTTATAACAAAAGAAGGATCTTTCCTAAAGTTCGTGCTTGAGCTTCTGTATCACTTTTCTGAAATGGCTGCAATACTTAATTAATCTTTCTGGATACAAGCTGATGCTGCACATGAGATTTCTCTTTTTCGTTCAGTGGGGGTCCAGTGGTTCCAGCAAGCTTCAAAAGAGATTTCATATTCTGTAAAATACTTCACATTTCTCTCTATCAAAGTGTGGGGGATTTTTCCCCCCAGGGCTGTACAAGCTCACGCTACCTACCCAGTCTGTCTGTCCACATCACTTTCATGTGCTCCTGAATTGCTAACGAAGGTTACATGGGCCTCAAAGCTTGCAAAGGGTCCCTTTTGCCTGGGTTAGCACAGCCTGAATTAATTCTCCTCTAGAAATCCCAAAGTGTCTTGTCCCTACTGCTTACAAAAAGAATTTCCCTTGGTAATGAGGGTAGGATCTTAGAGGCCCAGCAACAACATCAGTGACCTAAGGTTATCACTTTTGCTTTGCAAGTCGTTTATAGGGAAACAGAGGATGCAAAATCTGGGGAGATGTTTGCAGCCGAAATGCCTGCTTTTGCTCTCCTGTAGCTGAGCTTCAAGTCTTCTTGTAAAATATTCAGTGTTCACTTAGGAAGCCTTGAACACTGCTGTTTACAATGTAACATTCCAGAACTTCAATACTGCTGAAATCCCCAGATGTGTAACCTTCCTTAAAAAACACTGCTATTGCTGCAATAGTGGTACAGTCATACTTTTTCCTCACCTTCCCTTTCTAATTATCCAGCTTAGCTATAGATCTACTAAACACATGTTCTTACAAAGTAGGGACAAGAGGTGTCTTCCCTTCTAAAGTCATCTCTGCTCCTGAAATGGGACAGAGGTGGTGTTTGTGCTGTTCCACTATGTTGTACGTTCATGCTCCATCGGGGCACTTTCAGGCCCTACTGTTTACATGAGACACACAGCAGTCTGTTCATAACAGCAATCTGGTGTATGTATACTCAGCCCTTCTGTTCAGGTTAAACTCTGTGTTCACCCCAGCAAAATGTTTTACCTGTTCCTCTGTCTATCCCTGTCATTCGTGGTGTCTTTCTGCTCAGCGTATATGACTATTACATTCTCTGTGCAGAACTACACCTTCTTCCTGAAGAGCTGGTGATTAAAAGGCCTACCAGAAGGATCAGCTAGCAGTGGCTCAGAGTTGAGCAGATATGACTGGTTTGACTCTCAGAAATCACTATTTTGTGACATCTTCTAACAGGTAACATTACATTTCTTCTTTGTCCATTGTCTCTGCAAAAATATGTCAGTAGTCTGGAAACTGCCAAATTGCATCAGTGCCCTAGTCTATGGTCTCCTTCTCTAGGGTCACATGCACAAGAGTGATGAGGAGAGACACTACCAACAGAAGAAAAAAGAAATTTCATAGTTGGGAAATAAGCTGTTAGTAGAGATTTCTTCCTAGTGATAAGCAGTTAATTGTTGGCTTATATCTAAAATGAAAGGTTAAATACACATTTTGTATGCTAGTAACTATTTTTTACTGAACAGTTCAGGCCTTTCTTTTTCCATTCC
>NW_009934752.1:8400-10608 GCF_000696875.1 Nestor notabilis
TGCCCCCAAGAGTAGCCTGTGGCTGTTAACCTCCCATGTGGATAACATGCTGACAGGGGAAAAAGAGATTTGTCTTTATGATTTAAAATCCTGTAATGAGGACAGAAAGAAAGAATAAAAGTATTCTCAAAAGGGAATTAATTCTTTATGTAGGTTGTGCCAGAAATGTTCTTGAAACCCTTTGTCTTCTGTGAAAACAGAATATGAAAGAAACCAAGAAGGTATGAAGGGCTAATCCCAAAAAAGACCTATTCACATGATGTGGCATATAACTGAAATATAGGTGCCTAAGTGCAAAGCTGCATACCTGAAGGTGTCCCCCTCATCGTGTATGTTATAAACTTTTCACTTTAATATTCCTTAACTGGCTGGTGCTGTGCATCTGCTCATGCCTGGAAACACCTCAGTCCTGAGAATGCTGAGCAGAGTGACGCCTATCCCATCTTTAACCCAGCAATTATGCACTCAGTGCTTATTTCCCCAGAGAGTTCTACACTGCTAAGTATTGTCACAGCACGTCTGGCATGTAGGATCCAAACAGAATGGAGTGGAAACCTTACTTTTCTTTTAAGACTTGGCAGGGGCAGATGCCTCCTATACAGTAGCCTACTGGTTTGATAATCTACCTTTCACTCACAAGGCTCTACCAAAGTGACTCAAATTCACATCTTCCTCAGAAGTACCCAAACCATCAAATTAAAAGCCAATTTGTGCATAAAAGGGAGTCCTAACGTAGCTGTCAGCTTCTGAGAGCAAGCCTGGTTGTACCATGACCTGAATTATGGGACAGGGAGTCCCAGGATCCACACATACATTGGATTCCCCTTATGACAGCTTCTGTGGCAACTAGTGCTGTCATTGTCCTTGGTCACCCACAAAGTCCCTGTTCTGTGCTGAGTCACACAGTGGTCCAAGGTGTGCGCAGCTGTACTGATGTGCTTTCAACAGCCTGGGATCCCTGAGCTAGAGCTTGATTCTTTCTTCAGATCAACATTGGCTCAAGATGGTGCAGTCAACACAGTACAAATCAGAGGAAATTGTAGTCCACAAAATGTTTTAAGGATGCTCCAGTTCACCAACCAAATAAGAAAGCAGTGTACCATCAGAATTAAAATCATATATATATATAATATATATATATGCCTCCCTATGTTTTTCTTTCCTTCTGTAGCCCTTTTCTTATGTTTTCCTGAAAGTGGAGTAATTAATAACGTGGGTGGCATGTGTTTGTTGCTACATGGTTATAGAAGAGGTGCCAGAGCCCTGTAATAAATTATTTCTCTGAAACATTAAGTATCTGGATAACTAACTGTCAAGGATTTTCCATGCACAGATGGGAGCTGCAGAAGAACAGACCTGTGGGGTCTGAATCTCATGAAGCACAAAAGGAGCCCTTTCATGTTACATGAAAACACCCTGCAGTGTTTGAAATTAATTCCTTTGGATCAGGGAGAATCAATTTTGGTCAAATTGCCTTCAATCAAATGACTAATGGTTTTGTTAAAAATCTCATTGTCAGTCTTGAAGAGAGATGTTGATCTGGATAAGCTGTGTGAGCTTCCCTTCACTCCCTCACTGCTCTTGGCTTGAGAAAACTCTTCAGAAAAATATCCCATGCAGCATATTACGATGTTATCATGTGTTAGCACATCTCATTCACAGAGCTAGCCAATCTGATTTTAAATTGCACGTAAATCTTCAACTAAATATAATCCAAAATTCATATTGGTTTATTATTTTCTTCCTTTATACCTGTCTCCAGGGTGTGTTCAGTAAGACCATATTATTCCTTCCTCTATCACGAATATGCATTACATCCAGCTTTTCATTTTGGGATCTGGGATCAGCAAAGCTGGTGGGTTTTCTTTCTTGTAAAATCTGATTGATCAGGGGAGTTCTGGTTTCTTAATTCTCTGAAATTCACTATTGGGCCAGTTCCACTTCTCTTTATCTGATCAGATTTTGGTGTGGCATTAGATTAAGAAAATGCCATTGTGGAGTGTAGCATCTGAAATTTAAAGAAAGAATTACTTTTGTTCAATTGTGGTGAATATTATGTGCCCTTTGTGAGCAGGTCTTCTGTTAGATCCAATGGATTTTACCTTGGATAATAAGGAAGAGATTATGTGAGAGATAAGTTGATTATTCAGTAATTCCCCAGGAAAAAATTCTGAAGCAAATTCAGGTGATAAACACCATCTGTGTAGG
>NW_009934752.1:10639-15270 GCF_000696875.1 Nestor notabilis
AATGGATATGGTAAATCTCTTATATGTGCATATGCAATATGTTCTCCATATCCCAAGTTGAGGTAGTTAGGTCCACTGCATAAGACAGAAATCTTCCCCCCTAGACCACCACCAGGCAACAGAGCACTTGACCATGTCATGGACATCCAGTGCTTTGTTTCTAGATCTTTCTTTGGGTTAAGCAGAGAAAAAGTAGTAAGTTTTGAGTGTTTCTGCATACTATTCTCACTGCTCGTGAGCTCCACTCTTTTATTGCTTACTAGCACATCTCACTTGAGGATTTCTTCTCCAGTTTTGCTCTGAGTCGTTCTAGTGATATGCTTGCTTCTCTGCATAGCTTGTTGTATCTCTATACAACCATGAGTAAGGTTATTTTGGAAGACTTTTCATTGTTTTTTGCTTCTTCACGTTATACACATATCCAGTCGAAAGCTGCTGCCAGGCTTTGGCTACCACCATTTCTTCACATGAACTACACAACGGCCAGAAGGTGCTCCAGGCTGAGTTTTCCAATATGTCTTGATGTCCACTGGTGGCTTCACTGTTTCATTGCTGGGCTGTCATGTGGAAAATCTCCACTGCTTTGTTTCTTGAGAAATTTGGTTATTGGTGGCCTCCAAATTCTGCCCATGATGATTAGGGAAGCCAATATATGTGATCTGGGGATTACGCTAGGCCTGGTACATTGAAGGGCTCCATAAAGTGGTAACTGTCCTGACTGCAGTGCAACATAGCACTTTTTTAGCTCACAACATGGTATGTTAGCCTTCACAGGACACAACAGGCTCTGCTATTGCACGATGCACAACACTCACACTCACAGAAATTGAAGAGAGACCGGTTCATTCTTATACAGAATAGCTGCATAAAGAACACAGAGAATGATGTAGTGAGACTTGCAGCACTGTAAATGACTGTACAAGAAGCAAACAATGGAGAAATAGGTCCTTGATATTTCATGTAATGCCTTATTGAGCCCAGACTTGGTACCACTTTATACTGCACATGTGGTTCTAGTGTGTGAAACTGCTTTCTCTGAGGTAAAATTACAGTTGGAACCATAGATTGTTGGAATGCATATCTTTGGGTGGGTTTTCCAAATGTTTCTTTAAATTTTGTCTTCCTTGCTTATAAATTTTCTTCAAAGTTTGTTTTCCTTGCTTTGATTGAAGTTAATAATTGTAGATAGTGTTTCTAAAGGGCTGTGAAACTGATCCATATTTGCTATTAACACAGAGAATGGAAAAGATCTGGAGTCTGAAATGTCATGAGATTTTTTTTTTTTTCAGTGTGGCAAACTATTTTTGAACTGATATGTTTTGATTTACCTTATCAAAGATTTAAAAAGCATAGTGATAACAAGCTCATCTCATAGACATTTTCATGATTAATAAGTTATCTTAAAACTTTCTGCATTATCTCCACACTTCAGTTCACCAAGCTTCCTGCATCTGAACATTTTAGAGAGCCTTCAAATAATTTTCAAAGGGATTACTTAAAATTCAGAGCATGCCATGATGAAGGCTAGCTTTTCTGCAATGGTTTTGAAGTGACCAAGTAACCTACTGACTTGTGTTATAGTACACAGTTCATGACATCCTTTCCTCATGAATCACTGCAATTGCTCTTTCCAGTCATGCCCAAGGCTCTCCTCCTGCCTACCCTCACACCCCTTCCCATACCTGTCACCAATAGCTGCTTTTACTGCCCTGATTCGCACAAGACACAGTCTAACAAATGCTTTACTGGCATTTTGGGAGTGGTGTTTTCTCTTGTCTAAGCTCGCACACACACGTCAGGCTGTGCATCTCATTCTCAATGAGAATTTTTTAATGAAATTAATAGCACTGACATAGCTGCATGGTGAAGTGCCATTCAAAAGTGAAGGCTGTGAGCCCTTTCAGGGCAACAGAAAGGGGAAAATGGCACGCTTGAATCTAACTACAGAAGAGGTTGAGAAGATGACTAGAAAGATGCTCTGTGCAGGCATGAAGAAACTAGCATGTGACATTTTCTAGGGATGCACATGGGAAAGGATGTGTAGACAGATACTACAAAAGCAGAGAACAACCCTAGCTGTTGGCTACAGGATGCTTTGAGGTATGGTGGGAGGAGGTGGTGTTGCCCTCAGGAGGTCCTGAGTGTCCACTGGTCACTCAGACTCTGGACTCAAGCAGTTACCATCTCTCTGTGGCTGGAAGATGGGGCTCTAGGTAAAAGGAGTTTCAAAATGCAGTGGCTGAGACATGGGGCTTTTCACTGGTGTCTGAAGGCAATGTCTTAGTGATAAACCTAGACCTACTGCCAGGCTTATGCTCAGAAAGCTTGTGTGATGTCTCTTGACCTTACCAAGAGACTTCCATCTCCTGCTTTTGTGCTGGCTACCAGACACATTGTAAGCATTCAACTTCCATTCTCACCTGTTATATAGGACGCAGGTTGTGCTTATGTGTGGGGCTACCTGTTATGTAGCAGAACATTCAGCCCAGTCCTAGAATTCATATGAGGACTTTCCATCTATCCCTTGCACTTCACAAGAATAGACTGGCAATGCTAACTCAGTTTTACAAAGGAGAGACCAAACTGAAGCACTGCAGTGTAATATGCTAAGGGTCAGCTGCAGTGCAGAGGCAGAGACCTGCTCTCCTCCCTCGCATGTCCTGCTCTCTGAAGAAATCTTTTTCTCCAGTATAACACAGAAGCAAATGAGAGAGAAACTGATATGGCAGTTAGGCAAAATGGCAGAATGGCTGAAGAAGCAATGCTGGAGTTGCAAAGAGGATTCTGGGTTTGTCTATCCTGTCTGCTGTGTGGAGAGTGGAGACCCCAGTCGTACTCTGTGCTGTAGCTCAGGCCTGGACACCTCATTTGGATGGGTTGGGAACTGAGGTTAGCATGCTGGCATTGTTTCCCAGCAGAAACACTGAGCTCGGCTCTTCCTGAACATGATGCAATGCCTTGAGCACACGCTGCAGGTGAGCTAGCATCAGACAGATGTACAGAAAGGGGAGGGATCGCATGGCTCCTGCCACTTAACCCAGGGCTCAAAACCATTCTTCAGTGAAAAGTGCAGAGAAGTGACTCAGAAGAGCTAAAGGAAAAGATGAGGATTTAAGCACACAGAATCACTGCTCCACCATCCTTCCTTTCCCCCATTCATCAGCTCCGCACACTCTCTTAAAAGGAGGGGGATTGTGGACACCTTGGTGGGCATTTGCAAACACACACATACACATTTCTTTTTATTGCTTTACTTATACCTGTAATGAAAAAACATCCCCATTACAGTCAGACTTCGTGTTGTTTGATTTAAGCACAGATCACGGTGATGAGGGCTTACCAAAGGCCTTTTGTGTCGTGTTTAACACTGCAGCTGCCAGGGTAGAGAAAACTCAACACACAAAGCAAGATCGTCTAAATACTAATAAAGATGAAGGGTGATTGGAAGAAGTGGAAATAGGAAAACCCACAGTCCAGGTAATTAAGCTGTAAAGCCCAGAGAGGAAGGGCTGTCACCAAGTCATCTGATGTGGGATGAAGACCATAGCACGGTGTGATTCTTTGTCTCTTAATACCCTCCTCCACTCCCCAGCATGTTCTTATTTCTGTATAAAGTCTTTATATGAAAGGTGGAGGGAAAAAAAAAAATTTAAAAAATCCTGAAGGATAAATCTTGTAATTCAGAGGAATGAACAGCTGGTATTTTAAAGCACAGAACAGCAGTTTAGTGATTAATTTACCTCTTTAAAATGCTGAACAATAGAATGCAATAAAATATGAAATTGTAT
The DNA here is from genome assembly GCF_000696875.1 of Nestor notabilis. Lineage (NCBI taxonomy): Eukaryota > Metazoa > Chordata > Aves > Psittaciformes > Psittacidae > Nestor > Nestor notabilis. Next base: position 14,428 of record NW_009934752.1, read on the forward strand.
TTTGTATGGCCTCCTTCAAACCGACTTATCCTGGAGCTCTTTCTAAAGTAAAAGTGCAGCTACAGAGTTAAATAATCAGTAATAGCAGAAGGGAAAGGTATAAAGAGAGATGCGCAAGCACCAAGAAGATCAGCTTTTCAGGATCCCCCCCTCCAGTCCATTAATTTTACTGAAAGCAAGTAGCCTTTGCAATAATTTTACATATTGATGGATTTTTGCCCCACGTGCCCTTTCCTTCTCCTTCCATCTTACACGAGCATCTCCATGCTGCTCCTGCTGCCGCTGCTGGCACTCCCTCGCGGCATCAGTGTGCAGCTGATACCGCTACAGGCTATCTTACACTGGATAGCTGCCAGTTCTCCCCTCTGCCTCTCCTCCCCACCTTGTGATTAAATGTTACCTTCAGCGGGTGGTTGCTCTGGTACCACCACCAAAGGGGATGCTGCCCTTTTGTCCTATTGCCCCAGACAGTGAATTCCAAGAACCTGCCATATATCTGTGTCTGCCGTGTGTGACCTCTCTGGAGACACTGAGGAGTGAAGTTCAGTCCTCTCGCATAGATAGCTGTGACTGACATGCCAGTGAAAGAGAGTGTATGTGTGTGTGTGTGTACACAGAGGGGAGAGATGAGAAAGGTGGAGGGGAAATCAGGCAGATAACGATTTTGGTTATGGGGAGAATTGCATTAGTGTGAAGCATACGCGGGCAAATTCATCCCTGGTGTAACATAGCTGAGCTCCCAGAGACAACATCGAGGATTCATTTTACCCACAAAAATAAGGAGCCACTCAACTCTCATTTGTCAAGCACAGCACAAAGCAAAGATGTGAAGAGCCCTGTCTT
>NW_009934753.1:0-3792 GCF_000696875.1 Nestor notabilis
CTGCGCTCCGCTCCTGCTGTGCGCGGGAGCCGCGCCAAGGTGGAGCCTGGCGGGTCCCTAAGGAAGGACCGGGACAGCCGCTCTTTGAGCCCTTAAACTGCCTGGGAAAGCGGCTCTATCATTGCAGCCCCTTCCAGGGCTCTTCCCGCACCGAGGCTGTTTCCCAGGCTGCTCGTCCCAGACACCTCCATCTCCCTCCTCCTTTCGCTTGGATCTGGAAGCACTCGGGAAGGATAAAGCAAAGGCTCGACACAGCCCGGCCCTTCGTAGTGTGCTCGAGCTGGAGAAATAAGGTTAAAGGCTCTTATCTGATGGAGCCGCAGCCTTGCCAAAGCCTGTTGCTATCAGCTCGGGACACATGTGCTATTGGCAAAGCTTCGGGGACACAATAATACAAACAGTTTTCATTGTCGAGTCAACAATGATGGGAGAAGGAGCCTGGTGCTATTACCGGTATAAAGGCTGCACTGTAGGAAAGCTCAGGACAGGAGGATGCCGTCGGGATCAACAGCAGGGTTTAGCAGATTACAGTTATATTTGTATTCGGGAAGGAGAAACCTTCCATCCCCAGTGGGCTGGAGCCAGAAGGATGGAGCCAGGGAAGGAGGAGGGTGGGGGTGGGGGTTAGGTTGGGAAAAACTCTTAGAGCAAGCTGCAGCAAAGTGCTGATGGCAGCGGGTTTGGGCAGGGGCAGGAGGCAGGTTTGCAGCGCCCTTGTCAATCTACATGAGGGATTTGGAGAACACACACTCCCGGGCTGGGTTGGATGTGCAGGAGGATGAGTGGAATGGGGCCACCACGCTGCCCAGGGCAGCAGCCCCTCTGGAGCAGCAGCCATGGGGCTGCTGCATGTCCCAGTGCTGTGCCATGCCCCTGGGACCCAGTCCTGGTCCGTGATGCTGCACACTGGTGAGGGTACAGAGAGGGTGCTGAAGGGATGTAGGACCCAAAGCACAGACAGAGGGTCTCCATCCCTCTGCCTTGCAGAGGATGTGAAGGGGTGGTCAGCACATGGGGCACAGATGCCATCCCATCACCTCATGGAGTGGTGAGGAGGAGGATGCAGGTTTGCCAGCTGCCATGCCATGGTGGCAGGGGATAGCAGGCACTAAAGCCCCCACACTGTGGAGGTCTCTGGGAGGCTGGAAGGCCGGGCAGGAGGTCAGGAACTTATCGGCTGCTGTCAGGGGCTGAGCATGGCTGGGGTGGACATTCCCACCGGGAGCAATGATGTCAGCCGTGGCCGGGGGGCAGGAAGCCCGATGCAGCCAGCGAGTCTGTCCTCCTCAGCATTCCCCATGTGTTTTTGTGAGCAGTGCATCCCATGCTGGCTCTGCCGCCCCACAGCAGCCTTGCACCCGTGCTGGCATCCCAGCCATCCCACTGCTCCCACCCATGTGGGCTGCAGGATGGTGCTGGTGCATGTGTGGGGCAGAGAGCCTGGTTGCCCAGAGGAGCTGTGGCTGCCCCACCCCTGGCAGTGTTCAAGGCCAGGTTGGACACAGGGGCTTGGAGCAACCTGCTCTAGTGGAAGGTGTCCTTACCTGTGGCAGGGGTTTGGAACTGGATGAGCTTTATGGTCCCTTCCAACTCTAATCATTCCATGCTCCAGCCATGCCTGGTGTCCACATATTCCAGCTGGAAGCAGCAACAGCGATTACTCAAATGTGCCGAGGAAAAGCTCCAGCAGACTGAGGCTCTCAGTGATGCTGCGAGATGCCTCTTGGAGCTGGGGGTCCACTGGGGAGAGGGGAGCCACGAGCCCCATCTCTATCCTCCCAACCCGGGCAGTCTGGGCTTTGCGTTGCCTCTTGGCTCCATGAGCATCCTTTGAGAAGCCAGTGGGCACCTGGAGCAGGCAGAGTGATGGCAGCCAAGCATGAGCATGAGCAAAGCACCCAGTGGTGAACACCCAAAGGGAGAGGGTCTTCCTGAGCATGACCAGCTAAAGGATGGCCCCGAGGGCTCCAGCTCAGCCTCTGCTCCCCTCACAGCCTTGTTTTCCCTGCAGAGCTGGGTTTGGCAGCACTGGCAGCGGTGTCCGCGCTGGTGCCGACAGGCCGGCTGGCACGCTTCCCCCGGGAGCCTCTAGCAGGAGGCTGTGTGTTTCTGGGAATTGTGTCGGGCAGGGAAGGAGGTCATTGTTCGAGCTGCAAGTGTGCGGTGTGCTGATGAGATCAGGGCTCGCTGCTGGGCTGTGGGGCCGCTGAGCTGGCTGCAGTGCCGCTGGTGGGGCGATAAGTGGGAGAAGGCTCTTATCTGCGGTCCCATCGCTGTGGGGAGAGCAGAGGGCACGGTAAAACCCTGCTGGCCTGCCTCTGATCGGCCTTGCCATGTGGTTAGTGCAGGGGTTTCAAAGGGCATAATGAAGGTGATGGGGTAATGGTTGGACTTGATGATCTTAAAGGTCTTTCCCAACCTAGTTCATTCTGTGATGCTGAGAATGAGGCAGGGAACACGCTGCCTTCACCCTCAGCACGCCTTGGTGCAGCCGCCCACCCTGCGGACTTCAGCCATCAGACTCTTCATCCCAATTGAAGCAGCAGCCCCCTCAGGTACATGAATCCATACCCATCCCTAGGAGCTCCAATAGCTTTTAGATCATGGGCGTCTTCGCCATGGTGGGAATCAGCCCCATGTAACTCCCTGCAGCCATGCCAAAGCAGCTTCCGCTCCAGTCATGGATGGAGGAGGCCAAACTCTGCCTGTTTGCTGCCTGATTTTATCCTCTGCCTTGCTGGTGGGCAGTGAGGTGTGTGTCCATGCATGGGCACCATCCTCGTGTCCCCGTGGTGGTGGTGACGGAGGAACCAACCGCAGCCTCCAGCCCATGGATGGAACCCCAAAGGCTCTGTGCTTTGTCAGGGCAGCTCAGGGAGGGTATTCCTAAGAAAGGCCCCTCTGTGCTGCCCCATCCTCCGCTCTGAGCCTCTCCTTCCTCCCTCTCTGCCAGTCGATCCCTGTCTCCAGCCCCTCTGAGGTCTCTATCCCAGACCTGGCTGCTCTGCCACGTTCTTGCTCCTTTGCAGACAGACACAGGCGCCGTTGATCCCAAACCCTGCAGGAGACAACATCAGAGCTCTGTTTGCATAACAAACAAGAGGAATGGGCTGGGGAGGCGAAAGCCCTTTGCAATCCTTTGCTATGTGTGAGAGGTGCCACATTAGGCCACGAGAAGCTGACCATCCTCCTCCTCCTTGGGAGGATGCCTCCCTCCATGCGCTGTGGCTTTTGACACAGAGCAGATCACGAGAGCCCGAGGAGGACAGAGCTGGTGCCACGGAGGGGCACGGCCATCCGGAGAGCTGGAGATCGCGCTGGCGAGCAGGGACAGCATAGGAAATGCTACATGGGAAAGCCCTGTGTGAGAGCCCAGGAGCCCCTGCCTTCCCACAGCAGACTTATCAAGGCACCAGTTCAGAGTGGCGCTTTCCATGGGCCAAAAGGGAAGTGCATACACACCAGGCTCCTCGGGGTCAAGGATGCTGGGCAAGCAGGGAGCCGAGAGGCTGCAGGGGGCAAGGGAGGGAACCGGGGCGTGGGGAGGGAGACACAAATAGCAAAATGAATGGCTTCAACTTCCTATGTTTTATGGAGGAGAATAAAAGGAGACAGAGAGGGGGAGAGAAAGGAGCCCTGAGCGCTCACACACGCTCTCACGCACAGAGGGACCGGCCCCAGAGCCCTTTGGTGGCCGGTGTGGCACGGCAGCATGTACCCACTTGGCTGGCATTGCTCTGGTGCTCATCTGGTCCATCATCCCCCTGCGAGCACCTCGCAGAGTGTGACGGG
>NW_009934753.1:3833-5280 GCF_000696875.1 Nestor notabilis
CAGCAGCCAGTGTAATTAAAAGCAAGGTTTCGGGAACATCCAAAGTGTCTCTTGAAGAGCATCTGCAAAGCTGGAGGTCCAAAACCCCACCCTGGCACCCACAGTGAGCAGAGCCCAGAGGAACAGACATCTCCTCCATGTCCTCCCTTCCATGCTCCCTGTTTCACAGGGGCTCCCATGCAGGGTGGTCCTGGTCACGTTCCCCTTCATCCCTCCATGGCTGCAGCCCTTCCTGGTGCAGGACTTGTCCCAGGAGGAGCAGACGGCAGCATCCCCAGGCACCAGCAGCTCCAGGACAGATGCAGAGGGAGGCTGTGGGGCTCCTCGGAGCCGTGCTGGTTTGTGCTGTGTTAGGAGGGCCTGTGCTACAAGAGGAGGTGAGGAGAGGTCCCTTTGCTCCTCGGAGGAGAAAGCAGGACGGTCTGCAAGACAGAAATGCCAAGTCACCATTAGCACTAAATTCTTTAGGTTTCTTAAGCGTTTCGATGCAGGATTTTGGCCTCCAGGGTCAACTGTCCCTCGTGCCAGGGCTGGAAGACTGAGGGCATGAGACAATTGCAGCAAGGGAGGAGGGACAAAAGGCAGATCTCTGCCTCTATTCTTTGGCTGGCACAAGCTCATGCCTAGGGGATCATTCCCCTGGATTTCTCCTCCTCCTCTCCCAAATCTGAGCTGGGAAGAACATCAGCGTGGTCAGGAATGGTTTGACCATCAGTGCAGCAGGGTGACTGGCTGTGGGCACCCTCCCCACTGATGCGCAGGGGTCCTGCTGTGGGGGCTGTTGTGCCAATGGAGACGTCCAAAAGCCCAAAGCAAAGCACCCAACAGAGCCAGGAGCCCTCTGGTGCTCCAGAGGGGAGACGCATCAAAACCCCTCCCCAAAACCAGTGTTGGCAAAGCCTGTGTCAGCTGCTCCCATCTCCTGGCTGGTGTTTGTGGTGCTGGATGGGGGCTCAGGGTCTACCAGCTACTTGCTGGTAGATGTTCCTTGGATGGGGTCTCTCTATCAGCTCAGAGCCCAGTGTGTCACTGAGGGACAACCAACATTCCTGTCCCTATGAGCTCTGATCCCAAAGCTGAGACCCCCCTGAAGTTAGGGGGGGTCTCAGGACCCTGGTCTCAGGGTGGGTATTTGGGCAAGACTGGGCACAGGAGGGCTTCTCCTCTCTGCCTTCCCTAAGAGTGGACCACATTGAGTCTCTGGTGGTTGGGAGCAAGACAAAGGGTGGGGTTTGGTGGCCAATCTCCAAACGAATAAGGGTGACTTGAATCTGCTGGGGACTCTGGAAGCAAGGAAAGCTCATCTGGCTCCATCCAACCCATCAGATGGGTTCAAATCGGATGAGAATCACTTGGGAAACAGGGGAGGCGAGTGGGAAACCAGGTGAGGTTTTGTGGGGCTTGATTTTGCAGCAAACTCTTCTGGCTCCAGCAGCTCAGCGCAGGG
>NW_009934754.1:0-375 GCF_000696875.1 Nestor notabilis
GAGCCCCGGCGCGCTGCCGCTGTGGATGCAGCTCTTCCAGAACGGCGCTAAATGCGTGTTCTGTTATACACCTCAAATCAACACTGAAAAACCAACTTTAATACTTCCTGGCTTTCTTTCGGGTGAGCAAAACGGATAAAAGGGTTTTCTGCAGTTTTGCGCTGTCCGTTAGGTTATCCAAACTAATGGGCACCTGCTATACTACTACTGAATTCTGTTTTATTAATACCAATAAGGATGAATAGTTTCTTTGCTATCTCAATTCACAACTGCTGTGGACGGACAGGAGTTTCTACAGGCAGCAGAGGCTGGCGCAGCTGAAAAGCTGTTCTCTCCCCCGAAATACAGGGAAAGCTGTCAGGGTGCAAGCAGCCA
>NW_009934754.1:437-16520 GCF_000696875.1 Nestor notabilis
TCCTCCGAGCCGATTATGCTTAGAAGGACTAATAAATGGCTGGAAGCCCACATCATAAAACAACCTGCACATCTTCAGCATTTGGACATTTGCATCAGTATTAATAGTTTGGTCTCCCACGTGTGAGCAAAGAAACACACAGACCCTGCAGAACACGCTGGAATAAACATTTTAACACTGCAATCTAAACCGGTAGCATCAGGCTTTTTCATACCTTTTATGGCTGCTAAAGAAGGCATTTTTCCATTTTTTCTAGACATTTAGATATTTTCCATCTACGTGGGATGAAATCATCCTCGCACCTCCTCTTTCAACTGTGCTGCATTGCTGTATTCAAAGTCCTTTGTAAAGTCTGTCATGCTGTACAACAGCTGATAAAAACTGCTTTACATTGTCCTTTGCCTATAAGCAATACAGTGTGTGTGAATTTATTATTTCTATCTCCTAATCTGTATTCCTCTGCACCACACACAGGATGTAAACCACATGAAAACAAGATTAAATATTCAATCTGGAAACACAGCAGACATAGTTAGCAGGAACGCCTGCAGAACTGCTTTCAGATTCATACGCAAAGAGAAAACTGGGCCTGTACCTTCACTTTGTCTTTCGTATCTACAAAGTTTGAAGAGCCGAGATTTCAGCTTGTATTAAACATTCAAAATGCAGTGTTTATCTATCCTACAAGACTCTTAACTCAAGAAACTAGTGAAACATTTTCAAGAAGCAAAATAAATCCACACAAAAAACCCACCACCCAAATAAAAATCCCACAAGAAACCCCAACAATCCCACAACTACCAAAAAGGACAGACTGATTTCAGTTTATGTAAATGTAAATTTAACATGTTTACTTTCAATAACCAAAGTTTAGCAAATGCTTGTTTAAGATTCAAGACCCCCCACCCCTGCCAGGCATCCAAATTCTTGAGTTTAAGAAAGAAATATCATAAGGTTTAACATCTAATTTTTTTCTCATCCATTCCATGCAAGAGGAACAGTTGCAAAACCTTCTTCTGCCATCTATAGTAATTGAAGTGTTTCCTAATGGCTTGCACACCTTCCATAATTTCAGATGGAAGCACCCAGTTTGCCAGCAGAACCATCCCATACATACTTGACAATTCCAATTATAGTCCTCAGTCCCACAAATTAGTGGGAAAACCCTACCAGTAACAGCCTACTTCTTCAACCTCAAACCCAGCCAGATCCTTAAATCTAATGAAGGGCAAAAGTTTCATGTAACCGGTAAACTAAAAGCTTGCATTCCACCCTGCAGAATTATTAGCCACCCCAAAGCCATTCAGCAGTGTTTCAGACATTATTGGGGCAACAAAGGTTTGAAAAGACTCAATTTTTAAAAATAGCTTTTTTTTTTTTTTTTTTTTTTTTAAAAACAAACATAAATCCAACATCTCCTACACAAGTTCTGATTCCATGAAGAACGGTTTCCATGAAAATGCGTGGAAAAAACCCACAAAGAAACAATTAAAAAGCTTTCTAATTACGAAGATATTTAATTTAAACAAGGATTATTAACTTAAATATTTTCAACTGCAGTAAGTTCCACCCAATAGCAGAGATCTGCCCACACACTGCAGTCTCTTCATAAACAAAATTACTGAGTGTAATTAAGAGTACAAGATTTTGCTTACAGCTCAACCTGCTGTGGTTAGGACACTCAAATAGCAGACATCTTCAGGAAAAAAAAAAAAAAAAAACAACAAACCCAACCTATTACTAAAGCACATTTAATATACTCAATCTGGCAGCCAGTATATTTATAGTTGATTTCAAATACATTCCTCATGTATTTTCAGAGTGACGAAGATGAGAACCTTCCAAAACCTTTCTACAAACCTTGTCCTACTGAGGCACATAACTCCTCAAAGAGAAATGGAGTATCTGAAACAAAGACCAAAACCTCTAAGATAAAAAACTCCTTTCAAAAAGTCAATACATTGGCTCATCTACCTCCCAGAAAGGAGGACACCACAACAGGAAAGAGAAGAAATTTTTCTTGAAACTTCTAAACTACAACACAGAATGAAGGGCAGTGAAGTTTTTCATACAAAAAAGTCTATGACAAGAAAGCCCTAGACTAAGAGTGTGCTTTCAGCAAATTTTCTTCTGGCTGAAAAAAAATCAGATTTTGTGGCTTGATATTTTAGTTACTGATGTACCTTTCCGGGAAAGGCAAAACTAGTAATTTTGAAATTTCTGAAGGAAAATAGTATAATGTTATCAACTTTTGCCCACAAATCAAAATTGTGGTAGGAGCATCATGATCAAATTGAAAATATCTAAATTAAAAGGGGGAGGAGGTTTCTTGTAATGAAACCTATTTCAAGTTTCAGCTGAAAATCCACAGGAAGTTAAGTAACACCTCACCAGTCTTTCATATGTGTGTGTGTGCGTGTGTGTGTGTGTGTGTGTATATACATATATATATATATAAAAACATCATTGTGGCAAAAATGTCACCTTCCCATTCCAATTTGGAAGTTGCCAGAACCTAGTAGACAGATGTCTGGAAGCGCTATACCAACTTCTGACATCTTTAGTGTTCTCTACAGGTGCAAAGAAGATACCTCTATTTCTAATTATCCAGTTAGAGCAGTGTAATGCCTAGCTTAAAGTTCTTAAAGACTTGAAAAGGTGCAAAAGCTGATTTTTCACTCTGAATAAAAATAAGCTATGTGGAAGGCATTTGCAGGTTCTAAGATTATGAAGGACCAAGTGATCCAAAAGAAGAGGTTCAATTCAGTAATCACAGGTAATACGTCCTTTACTTAATACACGTTTTAAATGCAAGATAGATTTTCATTATTTTTATGAATTTGTTCAGAACTGATGCCATTGCTTTCTTACTCTTACTGGGTTTTACTCTAAATTGATGGATACAGAATCATAGAAATATTTTAACTCTACTCAGAATATGAGAAATATTTTGAAGAAAAAGAATTAAAAGTCAGTCTATCCCAATCATTGGCAAAGAGCAACTTGATTTGCCATCCAGAAATTTACTCAGTAGTGTCTTTTCCAAATATTCAAACAGTAATTACCTCATTTCCTATTCAAAACAGCAAATCCAGAAGGGTGACTATGCTTGAAAAAAAATAACAGTATTTAGATTTTTCTTCCTACCACACTGAATAAAGCCCACTGAATTCCAGTTCTGTTCCTAATTTGGTCATAGACTTTCTGTACAACGCTGCAACCTAGCAGGCATGTACCAAATTTTCCAACCTGCAGAATGGGGCTAATGTGTATCTTACTCAAAGGTGCTGTTTCTCTAGTACTTTGAGACATAAGAAACTTGCACTCTTTCTGTTAGTAAAGCATATAACTCTATAAAATGTTTTATTTAATCGAACACTTCGTAACTGCTTATCAGGCTTTCTAAAGCCAACGCCAGTTCTTTACAATTCCTTCTATAGGTCTCTTCTCTTGTTCTGTATTGCCAAAAGACCACATGAAGGAAAGATATTTTGAATGCCTGCTCCTGCCCGTTATCCCCCTGCATTTTTTTAAGTCAGTCATTGCCATAGCTACCACATTGTAATTTTTCTGTAAGGTTTTACCAAATATTCAAACTAATTGGCAGTATAGTTTAGTACCACAAGTGGTGTAACTTCATTAATTGTGGTCAGACTTTTTGTAGGTTCCAAGTGAAGTCTGAACATCAAGTTTGTGCATATGTACAGATAAAATAAGTAACAATTAACTTGAAATAAAGAGCTTCACAAAGAAGCCTTCTCTCAGTCACAGGTATTTGAAAGACTTCTTTTAGATTTCCTGTTTTGCAAGAAACAAAATGCATTTATGTATGAATAATAAGTCAAAAAAAGGAAGCAGTCAATAATGAGTTTTATCTTAGAGGATAAAATAATTTAGGAAAAAGGATGTCCTTGATACCTGTTTTGCACTTGAAGGTAAGTTTGATTAAACCTTTCCCTTGACAAACACTCTTTTTTCCAGCTAAAAGCTTCAGATAATGCTTTAGGAGCATTATTTAAATTACAAGGTCCGGATAACTTGCCTTAGTTTTAAAAATGAGCCACAATTCTGTCTAGAGATGCTGCTTATGCTATGAAAAACTTGGGATGTTTCAAAGCACTGAAAAGAATGATAAGATAATGATACGCTTGTGTTCCAAATGGATTGGAACAATGATTATTTGATAGCTTAAACAAACCAAGTAGCCCAGGCTGTTCCTGAGCAAAACAATGAAGTGACTAATACAGAATTATGCGAAGTCTGAAAAAAATAAAATTAACAATCAATGAAATCTCAAGGGGGGATGAGGGGAACACCAAAACCAAATACAACACAATTTTAAAAATAATTTGATAATTCTTTGGCAATATTTCTAGTTCCAGTCAAAGATAATTTAATGATTGTTTAGTAAGTTAGCTCTACAAAAATTCAGTATTCAGAACAGCAAAATCTACAGTATAGATGTGAAGGGAATTGTTTGTATTCTACAGCAAATCTATTCTAGATAACTGATAAAAATACTGTCATCTACGTTGGCAGGAAAAGATAGTATTTTTAGATACTAAAGCTGATAGCAAGAACAGGAATGGTGAATAGAAATTAAAATCAGATTATATAAGACTTTTTTCACTGGAATTGTAGTACACTGAGCTTTATTTTACTATCACCTATTTAAAAAACCTATTTCCTGTTGTGTAAAACTTCAGAAGCAAATTCATACTAAGCTGAAAAACTAAACCTTAAAAAACAAAAAAACCACCCCAAAAATAAAAAACCCAAACACCAAACCCAAAAAACCTTATACCATATACCATGACTGCCTTTTCTGCAAATACAAAAGAAAACTTCTTGCCTTCATTTATCTCCTTACTTAGTACAAGGGTTTCTAAACTAATTATTGGGAAGGAAGAGGGAGAAGGATTTATTTTTATTCCTAGATTAGAATTGAAAGGGAAAGCTTAAGGGATGACATCCTAATTCAAAATCCCCCAGCAGAATGAGATTTCTCGAACGCTGACCCAAGTCAATTCACTTACTACAGCGATGGTTTTAAGTCTTATAATGTTTAAATAGGTATTGATAAAATTACATTCTGAAATTCTAAGCATTTATTTTAAAATGTTATTTTGTAAATTTATATGAAATCATGACTGTAGCTGATCTGTAACTTTAATATCACATTAAAAATATAACAGAATAGCACATTAAAATATTCTGCTAAAAAAAAATCCTGTGTAGTTTCTGGACTTGGTTTTTGCAACTGTGTTAACTAGAAGAACACTGAAGAACTAGGGTACCAGAAGTAATGTCAAAGCCACATGCAACTGTAAGCTGATATGAAACAAAAAAATGTAAATATAAACCGAAGTGAAAATACAACATTTTTCTTATTAAGAATCAATCCCTCCTAACGACAAATCATTTAGTAAATTAAGCACGACTGATCTACACATCAAAGCTATGCACAAATCCAAGCATTCAGGAAGGAAGAACATGTGCACTGTGGTTCAAAGCCAAGATGTGTTTGTAGCAGATAGCCAACTGTACACAGGAGTCTACTGAAAGCCCAGTAGTATAAAATGGCCAATACCATACAGAAACACAAGGAATTTTACAGGCCATGATCCCTCAACTGCTGCCTAGTCATTCAGTGTAAAACTGTCAGCCAGGGACAAGACATTCAGAAAGAACTATGGAAATGAGTTTAGGAAATACCTACAAAGACACTGAAATAATTTAATCTAACCACTTTATCGAAGATTCAATTAGGATGGATGAGATCCCTGGGAAAAACAAACAAAAACTTAATTACACATAAAAGGTTATCACGGCCATTCCTCTCAGTAGGATCATTTTAGCTGTATTATTTGTAACAGATGTCTGTCGTATCTATTCTTAAATACAGGAGTGAATATTCCACACTCTTTGCACACAGCATATTCCAGTGCTTACAGAGTTTTCCATATATCATCTAAATTTTCCTTGCTGCTCTTATTTCTTATCAGTGCTGTACATAGAGACCAGTGTGCTTCTGCTTTGCAGCTTTCGAGAGATTACTCCTCAGAGTAATCTCATTTCTGTAAGAAAAAAAAACAACCACACCAAACAAGTTACGTAAATTTTACCTATAGACTATATTTTTAAGACACCCTGTATTTCTATCTGCTTGCCGCTGGAGTTTGATTTAATTACTTCACATATTTCTTCAAGCTGGTGTCAAAAACTGGATGTAGGTATGGCCTAATGGACTTTTGAGAGAAGCAAACAAATTATTTCACAAAATTTTCAAATAATACTTCTACATTCCAGCATGTCAGTTGCCTTTTTGGCGAGACTATGACACTGCCTCATGTTCCATTTATCTTTTGGCGATTTTTCCCCAAGAACTGTCCCCCAAGGGGAGGAGGAAATAGCATGCAGCACATTCCATTCTCAACAGCAGTGAACTGTTAATGTGGCACATACCATACCATGAAACTCAAGCAAGTGGTGCTGACTATTGATGGCTTCCCATCTTAGCCTGTGGGCTGTCCTCAATCCCAGACCCTAAAACCTTAGATTAAAAGGCAGCTAGTGCAAAGTTCTCAAATCTATGTCCTGGGAACCTCAGCTTACTAAATAAAGCACCTGTCTGACTCCTCCAGAGGATCTGAACTACTGCAAATCCATGACATGACCCACCTTAAAGGAAATGGGATGCCTGAACAAGTCATAAGTGCTTGCCAACAGGTCCTGTGCTAAGCATCCAACAGGTTCTAACCTACTTTATAAAGTGCTCTTACCCTACTTACTCTCTTACTACCCAGCAGACAGAGCATCTAGTGCCACATCCCTGCATGTTCATAACATAATGCAGTGCCATCACTCATACTGAGAAGTATCACAAACACCCTCAGGTTAGCTAGCTGCAGTCCCTCACCAGACTTGGCCTACAGTGTCAGACTAAAGTGCTCTTTCATTGCGCAGAGAAGACGCAATATTTTAAGGTTCTTTTAATCTTGCAGTCTAGGGCATTAAAAAAATCCCATGGCTTCAGGATGAACGGAGCTTTCAGGTTTAAAAAAAAGGATGTTATTGTTCTGTATAACTAGTTACTTTAAAAGGTCATAAGGGTTGAAATAAATATCTGAAATAAAGCCATCTCTTCGAGGCTTTAAATCAACAGTCTTACTAAATATACATTAAAAGAACAATCAAGCAAAGTTCAGAGTAGTTCAGACTAAGCCTAATCTGGCTATAGGTATTCACACTCTCATTCTGAATCAACAAGGAACTCCCACAGTTAAAACATAGTCTTGTGACAAAGGCAGCTACAGAACAGGAAATACTTGTGAAGAGTTACCCGTGCTTTTCAAGATTCTATAAATTACCTCGTACACTAAATAGTCAATTGAAGTGATCAAGAAAACCACTTCATCGTCTTCCAGCAAAAGAAATACCAGCTTTACCACTTCTGATATGTGCTGATGTGTGTCAAAACTCACTTCTTCCACCCCCAGGCACTTGCGTGATGTCTCAGACAGACAGGAAGTATGCACATGGTTGCATCTCTGGTTAGAGCTCAGCTGATCATAATACTAATTTTAAAAATACACTGTACACAACTCCACTCAGCAACAATCTGTTCACTTCTTTAGTTTTAAAAGCTCAACTGTTGCAGTCAGTCCCCACTTCCTCTCAAAAATTATCTAGGCCAAAGCTGGCTGCCTTGTCCTCATTCATTGCTCTGAAATCCTGCAATCTTGTGGCTATTACAGCTGTGGGTTTTTTAGCCTCAAAGGCATCCCATTATAATGGATTAGAATTTCATAATGCATTTTTCTTAGTACTTACAAAAAAAACCCAACCTGGTAACACAGCTTGTAGTTAATACAGTTGCTTATTAGATTTCTGAAATTGCAATATTCATAATGCTTTATCTGTTAAAAGGAACAGATGGAATAGCCCTTTAGTTAAATATGGTAGGGGAAGAAGAAAAATGGGGGCTATTTAAAGAAAAAGGAATCTGATTTTAAGTGAGAACTTACTAACATACATAATTTCTGCTTTATTCACCACCTAAAATACAAAGGTACCTGTCTAAGAATCAAAATATGAATGTCTCGATAAACTGTATGAGTTGACAGAATAAATAACAAGAAGCAAAGCATCACAACAGCCTTGAATGCTACAGAACCAATAGGAAACTGCTAAAAACCTAAGTGCTTTAAGACTTAACTGGTAAAAAAAACAAACTATATGGCTTCTTCGTGCTAGAAGTCTAATCCAACAGAATTGTTCTGAACAAAAGTTGCATTCGTTTGTTTCCCCCTCGCCCCCGTAACTTTGAATGATCATCAGGACGCAGTTTTGATCCTTCTGCAAAGCTAGAAAACCAGTCTACTTAAAAGGGTTGGATCCATTCAGCCCTTTATGAATAAAGGCAGGAATAAATTCCAAGATATCTGTCTACCTGTAGAAAATAAAAAAATGCAGCCATCATAAAGAAATCAAATAAAATGGGTTTAAACAATCCAAGATGGTGACAGACACTACCTATTACCAGCAGTAGTTCTTAATTTCTGAAACTGGAGGTCGCGCGTAGGAGGGGGACGTATGTGCTGCTACAGTGCTACCAACAACAGTTAAATTGGTAGTGTGTTCTTCCAGGTTTCTTTTGTGAGTTGAATTAACGAGTCTCAGGTATAAAAGGGGAAGGCCTTGGCCCTCCAAACTCTAATCTACATGAATGATGCCTCTCCCTGTCCATCCTCCCTTTTGCAACAGTTCTGGTATGCCTTTAATTAAAGGCTAAAGCGAGTCAACTCACCAATTCAAACAGCTATTTGTTTTTGTTACTTCTGCTAAAATAGTCTTCCCCACTTCAGTGAGTTGAATCATTTCACTGTAAGATCAAACACCTGAGTTAAAGTAGAAGAGAAATCAACCAGTAAACTAGCAGTCTGCCTCAAACTACAACATGAAGTAGCACTCCATAATCATTGTTTAGAATTTGTAAGGTTCTTGCAAAAAGTACAGAAATTTCAAAACCTAGAAAATAGTCCTCTTCCCCACCATAACATTTTCTGTATTTACCTTTTCATTGCACTAGATTTCTAACTTCTCTTTTTCCAAATACTAAAAATTAAACGTATGAAGCCCCTAGCTGGATGAGGAAGATAACATTTACACCATGCTACTCTATTTATTTATTTTATTAACTAGATAATCAAGCTAGCTGTCTCCTCTTCAAATGATCCTTTAAACTGGGTTTCACCCCTGAACACAAGTCAGAGATCTGGGCATTTGAACAAACAGCTTTCAGCCCAACACCTCCACTAAATCCCTGAAGTGGCTTTAAACTGGCTAAAAGCACTTCAGTACTGGAGTATATGCAAGGTCAAATGCAAGTTTGTATTCAAAGTCTAATCTACTTGGATAGCACTCATAAAAGCAGTTTATGTTAAGTTTTATATCCACTGCACAATATCTGCAAACAAAACAGGTATTAGCTCTTCCAGGGAGATTTTTTTTTCCAGATTAAAAAATAGTGATTCAGCTGACCATTCTGTAGGAACAGACTAAATTTTGATATTTATAGGCGACGCTTAATTACCGGCCTACAGAGAACTTGTACCAAGATGATGACCCAGTGTTGAAACAACCTTTAAAAGGCCTTCAAGGAACAGAAATCTACAGTAGAACAAGAAAACTCTCCAGACCATACAGCTGGACAAGCAAGATTTCTCAGAACAAGCCACTGCTTTGTACAGGGAAGGATAAACATAAACTCCATTAAGTCAGCAACGGCAGACTAAAGCACACTGGATCCAGAAAACCGGAGTTTCATGTTCCGTCCATAAAGGCAAAGAGATCAAAATATGAGAAAACATACTTTTTCAATAGTCTCATACTCTCGTGTGGATTTAACCCATCCATTAGTACCATTTGACACAGCACATGCATCAAAGACACACTCCAGTTACAGGAACATGACTACGCAGACTGCCTTCCCCCTTCGCAGAGCCTGACATTGCTACTGAGAAAGTTCAATTTAAGGAAGGCTTAATATCGCTACAGATATTTTGAGCCAATGACACCTCTGGCAGCTAGTTTCTTCAGCAAAATTCAGACTTCATGGCGACAGTCATCTAGGTCCTCATTTCAACTATATCAAAACATACAGCACAAAGGTATCCTACCTACAGAAAAATAGTTCTAGTCTCTCCACCAATCTGCCTTTTGCTTTTCCAAACAGGCTGTTTTCATCTCAGATAAAGTGTAGTGTCAGATTCACTAAGATCCAAACACAAGTAACAGCCTGAAGATGCACTTCAGAACAGTCATACCAGGCTCTCCTTCACTATCCAGGGACTTGCTCTGTAGAACTGTTCTCAAATTTCTCCGTTGGCTTCAGCAGATTTAGCATACACAGACCAACAGTCTTTCCTCCTTTCTAGCTCAGTGCCAGAAATAACTTTTAAGATTCACATTTTGTAAACCAGCCAAACTCAAACATTTTTTCATTTGTTTTGAGTTATGGACTACCTTTGAATTTAATTAGAGAGACATTAATCCCTAGAGTTTTCCCTAGGTTTTAGTGTAAGAAAATCCTTATTTGGAACATTTTGGCGTATCTTCACTTCTGGTCTAAACTAACCTTTTATTCCTAGTCAGTAACCTGCTATTCTTCAGTCTCCAGGGGAAAACATTACACAAGAGCTAACAAAACATGTCGCATTTGGATAAAACAACTAATACACTAAGACTGCAATATCTTGGCTTAAAAATAGTTAGCTCTTATATTTGGCTTTCCTGGAATTCCCTATGCCACAATTATGCATTTGAAACAGCTAATAGAATAAAACTGGAATGAAATTCAAAGGCAAGCTAGCCAACAAACTGAGCCTTTTAAAGAACTGTAGGTAATTTCTAGATATTTAAATATATACGTGTGTGTTAGGGGCTGTATATAAATAAATGTCACCCTGACCACAATTACTTTTGCACCATAAATTTTGGAAAGTAGAGATTAGAAGTATTATGCATTATAGGTATATCTATACTGGTCTGTCTATAATGTGTTTGGCATGATACATTCAAGATATATTTTTCAATGTCCTGTGTGTTTTCTCCTTTTACACTTAAATACTTGGTTTTCTCTCCAAGCTTCCTTTGAAGAGTATTTTTCTTCCTTATTTAACATATATTTAACATTACATTAGTTAAGATACAAATAGCTTACAGTAACTATACATATGCAAAACATCAATAGTACCTTAGGCTTAGTCTAGCAGAGGCTATCTTTTTATGACGTCTGAAGTAGTCTTACCATCCTTGAGCTGCAAGTCCTACTACAGTATACATCTGCATATCTTTATCAAAAGATAATAAATCTTTCAGTATAGTCAAATAATTCTTCAGATTCATGTCCCAATAAAAAAGAGGGGCTGGGAAGAATTTAAGGTACCTACTACTATTACGTGTGCAAAGAAAGTGGGGACTATATCTATGCAAATAAATATAATCACAAAAGGACAGTTGCATTAGACAAAGCTTTTCAATGTACTGATTTTCCTCCAAATTCTAGTGGAGCTGTAGTTCCCTGAATAATGAACAGACCTACCAACAAGCTTGCTTGGCCTAATTATATCCTCAGATCCCCTTAAAAGGAAGATACAGAACCAACAGCACTGCATTAGACACTCAGAAGACAGATTTTTGGAGTCAGACATGTGCAAGGTTAAAAAGAAGTGAATTATTAGCATGACTATACACATGCTTGCACTACATACCGAAACAGATTCGAGTCAAATTTAATCTGCCACTACAATAAAATGGTTGGTTAAGACTACAGAAAGCTCCCAGTCAAAAGAGCAGACATGAGATCAGTTAAGGCTGTATCTATGTAATCCACATAACCCATTATCTGAGCCTAGAAAAGAAAGGACATTATTTTCTGCTAAATCTACTGGTGTTTTCTTACCAGCACCTACTGGGCCACAGTTGACATACATCTACATCCCTGCAGAATATAGATGCCTTAACTAAGCTGGACACTGGGTAGCTAGGACAGCACAAAAATTAGTACAGTGAGTAATTCATCTGAAAAAATTATCATAAATCGTAACTCATACTGACAAGCAGACTACTTCCATATTGGCACAGGTATCTCTGCACAAGATTGCACTGTAAAGTTCCCAAGAGAAGCAGCAAGTAAGCAAAGCTGAAGTTATTCCAACAAAAAGCACAATGCTGCTTTCTGAAATCGTAGCAGAAGGCAACCCATACCTCAGATCAACTCCTGGTTGAGCCACTATGAGCAAAATCAAACTTAAAGAGCCTTGCTGTAGCAGAATACTGATGAACTTTGTTTTCACTAACATAATTTCTGCCAGAAAAACAGACATTTTTCAGAGTGCACTTTTCTTGCACACACATTTCTCAAACTGTTAAGTAAGTTGTAACTCCCTCCCGCTAAGTTGTGGTAAGTCAACAATTTATCTGCATACCCCACCTTTCCCCAGATTGACAGAAAGAAATGCCAGGACTATGTCTGAAGGAAGACATAGTTAATTCAGTACAATTTTACAGGGTGGGGGAAGGAGAAGTTATGACTGAAATCTTAAGTCCATAATTTTTAATGTTTGCCTTTTTTCCCCCTCATAAAAACTACAGTGCTCTTTTAAGCATATAATCCCATGAGCTAGTTTTACAAGTTTCTTAACTTGAAAAAATCTAACAAACACAAGCATACATACAAACTCTTCTCCCATCTCAATAAATTTTCTGAGAACACTATTGACTAAACATTCCTGCATGGTCAGTAGCAAGGGTGTAACAAGAAATTTCTTTTTTTAATCCCTCACCACAACAGCATTCACCTTCCAGAGTTTCTCTCTAGTTAAACTTAAGAGTTCAGTATTTAAGGTTTAGGTTTGTGAAGGAAGTTTGGGGGAAAAGAGCTAATCAATATGGCAAAAATCCAAAGCAGAGATGCAAAGCTCTTCCTGTTCAACTAAGTTCTATTTGAAAAACCTTCTCAAGAATTTGCCATCAGAAGATACCCGTAGCAAACCAAGAATGCAAGAATTAAAAGTAACACAGATACTTAAAAAAGAGAAATTAGCAGTTGAAGACAAGTTTAAGAGGAGATTTGTCAAGTGCTGCGTAACTATGAATAGTTTTAACATATTTTAGATGCGTGCTACACAGGAAATAACAGTGCTACTATAGTACTCTAGGGAATAAGAGCAATATGAAAGCAGCTAGTATTCAACTTGGTTACCTTTCAAAAGGTAAAGGACCTAAACTGCTTGTTTCATACCTTTTATCCAGTTTAACTACCCAGAATGCTTTGGTTCCCTTGGCTACTCACAGCTGCACCTGTTTCCAAAACATCTTCAGCTGGCTTAGCCTGTGACTAATGGCAGCCATTTCCAGGGAGGGGCTATTTAAGGAAAGATCCTTGCTCTGATTTTACAAAATGCTGCAATATATTCAAGAACATAAATAAAATTTTTGAAGTTGCATATGTCATACAAGACTCTGTTTGCCATTTTCAAGTTTGCTGAAGCTATTCTGTAAAGCCCAAGTTTCTTTCTTAAAAGTCTTTAAGCCTCATGCTAAAATCTTCTTTTTTAGCCTCTCTCTAAAAAGTAACACTTAGGATTACTCAAATGAAGGAGAAAATGTCTATCCAGGTTTTACATGGTAGTTCTCTGTACATCAACAATTCTACTGCTACTTTCCACTTGAAACCTCCTTCTGTTCTCAAAAGTTCAACAAAAGGCATCCAAAGAGGTCTTCCATACCCAAGACAATGCAGCATTCTGACAATGCCTATCAATACAGTATCAGTGACTCTGTCAAGTCAGCAGGTTACAGTATCAACTACATGTGTCAATGAAATTCTAATTAATTATATTTTTATGACCAACTTTTTTTTTCCCCTAAGCCTAAAACAGAAATTCTGAAATGCATAGCTTAAAGAATAAACTTAATCTTCCAACACTACTGTATGACTAATCAGCTCATTGTAATATTTACTTTCACATAAACATTGTGCACCACCACTGCTGGAAGCAGAATACTCAGCTGAAGAGTTCACACTGGCCCTTCTAAGCAATTCATGTGTGCCCACATACTTGTTCGGGTACTTGGCTGGAATGTTGTTTCAGTGGGCACAAAAGCTGTATTAAGAGAAACAGCCAGACAAAAGAAACGATGTTGCCGTTCCTTTCAGACTAAGGAATTTTCTTGTAAACACCGGGCAGTCCAAGCAAGTGTAGTAAGGACATACAGCTCCAGCAATAAGATAGAAAAGTTCTGGAACTGTACCTAGGTATGTCTAGAATCAAGTACCTGAAGTTTACCAATTTTTTTCTTTTTTTTAATTTTAAATATATATATATATTTCCATGAAGATCACAAAAGCTGATTCGCTTCTTCAAGATTCCAACTAAGTAGCTACAATATACACAACTATAGAAACTTGATCAGGCCGGCTCAAGTATCATTTTTATTCCACATAATAGATGCAATGTTTGATATTTATTGTCAGACCATAATTAAGATTTTATTACACCAATTCAAATGTTCAATTATGTGCTGTTGCACAACAAGTTATTCCAGCCAGAAACATACAGGATTGTTCTCTATTTTAATGCAACATAAAGTAAGTACAATTTTCCTGAACCAAAATCACTGCTACTGAAGAGATATAAATAAAAACATTCCACTTGTTTAAAGCTGACCTACTAGCACTGGAGTTGCTCTCCAGCTGCTACCGATGCCATGTACATTACCAGTCTGTCACAGCAGGACATACATCTATCTCTATCACTGATATACTATCATTACTCTGTCAGCAAAAGAGAATTTTTCTTGCAATATAGAATGTTACAAAAGCAACTCATTCACTTTATTTGCCCCTAAAAACCTGAATCACTCTACATTAGTAAGTGAACATATAAATATACTCTGTATTATCCGAGAAAAGTCAATGTGTAAGAGATTTATTTTAATACAGTGAAATATGTTTAACTTATCAGTCCACACATTTTGGCTAGCATCAGGCAAAGTAAACTGAAAGAATATTAGCTTATTAGCCAAAGAAGGTTACCAACAAAGAAAAACTGAATTATTGCAGACAGACATCTCATATGCATATTAATACTTTCTAGAGCTTAATATTACATTATTCCAGGGAACACAGTTAAAATAGCAGTCTCAGCAGCCCAATTCCAAAATAGATAAAAAATGGTATAATATATTTGAAGTGTGGCTCTTTGTAGGTTCCAGCCCTTGTATCCAGTACTGTCCAACATCAGATGACACCATCTTTTGTACTACTTGATTTTTAGGAGTATAAAAGCTGCACTAGTACTTGCTAAGTAAAGGAATGAATCCAAGCTTTAATGTCTTTTACACTGTCCAACAATGCAGGAAAATAGGCACAAAATTTCTCAAAGAAGACAAAGACACTGCACAGTTACCCACATTATGTTCTATGGGTGAAGTATGTGGATTGTCACTGTAAAGTTCTGGAAGAGCACCTCAGAATAAATCTGCATTCACAAAATGGAAATGACAAAGTTGAATGATTATCTCCATTTTTATCTCTGTTCCAGGCAGCAAGGTATTGGTACATATCATACTCTAATTTTTAAACTACAGTGCAGTCTTAATTATGCTAAAGTACTTCACCATCTCCCTTGATGCACATCTAGCATGACAATTTGCTAAAGAAGTTAAAGTAAAAATTTATGAAGTTATTACTATGTGTTAAAAAATTCTTTTATATTTATGGAAGCACAAAGATTAAGAACTACATACATTTTATTTCTAAGTTTAGTGATGGAATTTGAGGTAACATTCATTTAATATCAAAGCAACATGTATCTTTCAATAAGCAGGGCAGCAAATTAAGTTAAAAAGTGAAAATACATATTCCATTAGAAATTCCTGCATTCTGAAATACTGGTATAAATAACATGTATTCATTTCCAGAATGTTTCAACCCCATGTTATTTCTCACAGAAAAAGAAGTTACATTAACCTAAGTGTCACAGCATTAACAAAAAGATTAAGCTAACACTCTTT
>NW_009934754.1:16551-24414 GCF_000696875.1 Nestor notabilis
GATATTGGGAAGTCTATCTTTCATCATTATAAATTAATTTAAAGCATTCTTTGAGATCTAAAAAGAATGTATTCTCATCTATCTTTAAGGAAACATGAAGTGGACTATTTTAAATGTACAAATAAGAGATTTAGCATTTTCAACCTGCTGCTGAGAGGATAGCTGAAAATCTGAAGGAAAAAAATTCACAGTGGATCAGGTTGCCCTGCCACAAACTGAAAACACTCTTTTTTTCAGATCAGAAAAGAATGTGAACGAACAAACAAAAATTACTCCCTATTACATTACTTGTTACCAGCTGAAAAGATACACTTTGTTCTGAATTTTGCTGAAGTCAAATCCCATTTCCTTGACCTTAAAAGGATGGTGTAAACAACAAAGAATAGTAAGAAAGAAGGGCATCTTAAAGGGAAAGGATCCCACACAAAAACTCAATGAGAACCCCAGTTCTTGGAAAGGAAGATAAACATCATCCAAATTTCTGCATTAAGTTGATAATAAGCAGAAAGTGTCATATACACCTTACCTTCTATAACTGGCATTAACTCCTGACTGTCACGGGGTCTCCACTAATCCACCCATCAATATATGGGCCTTCTTAACATGCAAAGAATCAAAAGCTTGGCTTCTATTTCCTTCCAATTCCTTATCAAAGTAATAGTATTGTTTCCAACTGTTTTAATTTGGAATAATCAAAGCACAATTGCTTAATTCCTCTGCCCACCTGTAAAAATACCTAATGTCAGAATGTATTAATTTAAGCATTAGTTACATAAAGATTGTCACCTTTACAGGGTAGAAATCTAGTATTTATAAATAGTTTTTCTGCAGAAAACTGTAATACTAACTTTTTCTCATCTAGAGGAAGGAGACATTATTAATGGTATTTTTCAAAGTATTGCATAAGAACTTGGAGGAGGCAGGGAAGCATAGCTTATGTTGGTCTCCTTAAAATACATTTAAAATACTTTGGGTTTTGCACCCAATGTCATCTCTTATTTAAAACCTCTCCATATTTTGAACTTTAAATCAATGTTTATCATATCAAAAATTAAATTTTATTTGTCACCTTCAAGGAACTGCATCAATTCCGTTTAACGTTCACTCAACACCTTCTAAAAAACATGGACTTCAAACCTGTAGAGAAGTGCAGTGTTCTAGCTAGTAAGTGAGCCTAGAAAAACCTCTATGGCAATTTCACATGTAGAAAGTTTACCGAATGTTTAGCCTAATGACTGCAAACTACTAACTTGGCAGAGGGATGGGGAAGAACGTGTGTTCACAAGCAGTTTAAACCAATCCAAATAAGTTCTGTGCACTTGTGCTTTCCTCTCCTTTCCTCCGCCCCAACAGCTGGGATCAGCCAGGTCAGAGACTGGGTGCAACTGTAGAGTATATGTATCTGTTCTTAATTTCAGTTTGATTCAGTCCACCCTGGGACCACACAAATGGACTGCTGGCAAAACACAGCAAGAATAAACAGCCGTGAGCGGAAGAAGAAGACAAAGCTGTATTCCTCCATGATCCTACAAGCTTAATTTGACAGACTACTTATGAAACCAAATCCTTTGCTGTAGGTTGTTGGGGGACAAAGCAACAGATTAAAGAGTGAGAAGAACAGCAAACTCACTCTTCTGCCAGGGAACAGGGTTATTCACCAGTTAATCCAACCTGGGTGATCTGCTCTGCAACTCAGCCCTATGGAAGTTTGCATTCACACTTAGCTTAAATGACAGCTGAGGAAGGCTGTCTCTAAATAGCATACTCCTTTACAGGGTCTACAAAAGTCACCATCAAAGACTATGTAATTGAGGAATTCTGGATGCTTAAAGGTGGGGGTTTTTTTTTAGCATAACTGACTGCCCTCTTCACTCCAGAGTTCATACAGGCTCAAAGACAACAGGAATGGGCAGCAAGTAACTCCAGGTTAACTACTAAAGATGACTACTGCTTTTGCTCACAGTAAGGAAAATGCCTTCTCATAGTTCGGTACTACAATGTTCTGCTTAGGTTATAAGAAAAATCTTCTTCTTAGTGCTCCCCACGGGTTCATCAAAACCCAAAATAGTACTCCACATTCAATTAATTAATGTACACTCACTCAGGAAGTCACTGTCACAGAGTGGTCAAACGTAAGGCAGGCAGGTCACCTCAGTCCTAGTTTTCTACAGGTAACTCAGCAACACCCTCCATCGCCCCGCTCTGACACTCACAGCTACTGCTCCAGAGCTTGCTTACAAACAGTTCTTGCTGAACAGGTCATGACTGCTTCATACACTGCCTTCCAAGCCAAAACAAACAAACAAATAAAAAAAAAAAAAAGCACAATAGTGCTTTATTGAATTTCCTCCCTGGTTAAAACAACTCTTCAGAAGGAGAATAGATGTCAAGTATAGAATATCAAAGTGGCTTGCTGTGTTTTCTATACTTGAATTCCCTGAAATATCCTCTCATCTGCTCACCCCATGTTAACAAAAAAACCCAGAAAAAAAAAAAAACAAAAATCAAAAACCCCAACCACCCACATTTATGACTTCCCATCAGAACCTTTTAAAGGAATCATTCGAACACTTATTAAATCACTAGCATTTAGCTTATGCATAGGGCTATACAATTGTGCTTAGTTCCCTGGAGGCCTTTTGAAATCTTCTAGAATTCTTTAAAAATCCATTCCATGCACACACAAGGAAATATCCAGTGAGTGGCAGTAAGCATAGGAACTGGACAATGCTGGAAGTGCTACACAGGAAAGGCAAAAACAAAGTATTTGCTTACTGAAGCATGTCAGCTAAAAAGCACGCAGCAAATACATACAAGCCCTGACTTATCAACACTTCTCAATTGTGACCTGAACCATATTTAAGGCAAAAACTGTTCAAGAATCATGTTTATTCAGATTTGCACATTTCTGTAAAACCAGCTGAAGTGCCTATTAGAGTAAGTAGAACTGCAAGAACCTACTACTGCATTTCACGGCAGGTTAACTGCTTTCAATTAAGTACAAACTGACAAATAATCTAGCATTTGGATAGCTCTGTATCACGTTAGGGTGCCAAGAATATTTAAGCTCTAGGTTTTTCTACAAAATTTCTTACCTTTTTCAAGTGAGGCAATCTCAGATTCCCTTTTTTTTTATCCTTCAGCCTATTAAAAAAGTTTGTAAGGAAAATGTGTGTATCCCTAGGATTTAAACAAAATTTTGAAACCAAGTTGTAACAACTAATCATTTACAGTATCATTTCTACCTTTCTCAAAGTTAGCTCTTTTTTTTTCCAGTTTATGTGACCAGCGAAGCATTCAGATAAAGTATTTGACAAGTTTAATACCTCAAAACCGTTGCGTTGTTTTGAAAGAATTCCCAGCTACAGTGCAAAATTTCATTGCAAATATAGGCACACAATGTGTATCACAGCATGCTTCTGCACTACATGCACACAATACTTGTTTCACGTTGCAAAGCAAACTGAATAAACATCTCAAAGTGTTCTAGTGAAGATATGCATATTCATTATTCTGTCTACTAACATTTTTCTTAGACAGTGTCCTGACATAATAGTCATGCTGTGGTGAGACTGTTCATCCAAAAATCCTTCAGCAACTTTGAAGATAACAATACAGGCAACTTAACTTTTCTAATGCTCATCTTCTCAGTCTAACGCAGCCTTTTTTCCACTAGATGGTCTCATTAACTGAGTCCATATCAATACACTGAACTACTGAATAGTCACCTACTAAACATGCAGATTTAAGTTCAAGACTTCCATGTTGCTTAGCCACTTGGTAAAATATACTAAGGTGGGCATTTAAGAAGTGCAACTAACCAATTTCAAAATAACATAGATTATTCCAACATGACTTGTAATCTCTTGATGCAAGTGATGTTTGCTTTCTACATAATTATGCAAGCATGAGGAAGTCAATAACTGCCTCTGATCACTTGTTCAAACTGGAACATCAGGACAGAATTCAAGAAAATAATTTTTCATAATGTAAAAACAAATTACAGGGGAAAACCACCTCTTAAGACTTACCTGTTCTCCTACCAGCAAAAAAACTACTCTAATGGTACTCTTCCTTTATAAATGTTTATTTCTGCTGTAATTCAAATAGTTAACCAGAAAGTGAAAGGTCACTACATTCCATGACTGGTTTCCAGCCTGCCTAAGAGCAACAGGACTTTCAGCTGACTTGTGCTCAAAGTTGGAAATTAATGACTGAAAAGTTTACTAGATACTTTACTCTTGTCCTCTGTGACACTGGCAAAGAATATGAGCAACAGACTGACTGGCTTTAAGGGTAAGCAGTTACAGCATCAGTGTGCACAAGTCATCTCTGCAGATAGCTAGAGGTCACTAGGAAAGAGTAATAAAATCAAAATTCAGGATGAACTAAAAACAAAACAAAAATCCATCATAAACCATATACACAGTTTCCTTCACTTGTTAGTGTAGCAGCTTTGAGCAAGCACTCAGGAACACCTAGGGCTACCACACAGAGGTTATCTATGACCATTAAACATTTCCTATTTTACAGACTAAAAACATTAACATACAAGTAGCATCAAAACATTTAAACAATCATTTCAGATCACTTAATTCACAGTGCATTGCTCTATCTTCTGGGACATCCACTATTTTTATCTCCAGTCAGCAGTGAACTTTTTAACTACAGTGGATATATTACCCTCATTCACATATTTAAATATCAAGTGATACTTAAATGTCGTGATATATATTAAAAATCTCAGGAGCATTTACAATAGTTCTGAGTTCAAATCACTGTGAAACTGAGCTTATGTTTGTTTCTTTCTTTAAAAGCAGCAACTCTGCTTACCTGTAGTTTATTTCCTGACTTTGGCAAAAAAATACAAACAAACTATAATAATGTTTTTATATATATTGCTGCCTACTTAGCAGGTTGTAATTTGATGGCACACAATCAGTTTTTAAATAATGAAACAGATTTCTTCCTGTTTCTGAAGCATACTTAATGCAAAAAGATCTTACGCAAAAAGTGCCCAAGTTAAACAAAAAACAAAAAAAGCTTCACTACAACATACAAACTGTCCTACCCATTATCTATATAACTGTATTAACTATTATCAGAGATCATTCAACACAGGAAAAAGCCCAGTTTAGTAGAACGTAACAATAACAAGCACAATTATGTCAAGGCTTGAATACTTCTTGTAAGACATATTTCAAGACTGCCTTCAAGTGGTCTTTGCAGTCCATGGGAGGACTACTCAACAGGCTAAAGTTACTAGTTTATACAAGGGACTTTATTTACTTGGACAAGTTGGGTTGCCGTGGGGAGAACAATTATGCCAACAGCTTTGGAAGTAGTAATCTCTTAGCAGGCAGCCCACCTCTCTTGTCTCTGAGGGTTCCAAAATGCAAGAGCATGACATTACAGCTTTCTATCAATATGACTTGGTGCTCAAATATACCTAAATATACCTCACTGTGTTTTACAAAAAATGAGAAACATTCTATCTGTACTACAGAGATGGGAAAAATGAGTCAGAAAAGCTAAATGAGTTATTCAAGTTTACCCAAAGAGACAAGATACTGACAAAGAATCCAGCGCTCTGTGCACCAGAACACACAACCCTCCGCACGTGAAAGAACCACCAAGGCATAAATCAAAATAGAGGCCTCAATCGTGCAGTCCAGCAGCAAGTCTGCAGTCAGCAGACTCAAAAGTAAGATTAGGCCTTAAAAGCATGAAATCCTTTACATGCCGAAATGTCCTTGAGGCATACTCCTTCAATAACTTACAAAATAAATACACATAAGTATATGGTCGTATTTAAGCAGCATCTTGATTAGTATACTTAGTGTTACCTTGTATTGATACAAACAGAAACCTGACTATTCTTTTAAGCACTCTCCCTTACCACTTCTTGTTGAACCAACTTGTATCCTTGTAAGCTTAGAAAATAAATTAGAAATTTAAGCCATGCAGAGCACGGTATTACTCCTAAAATCTTAAAAATCATTCTTGGTTAGACTGTTGAATCTTAGAAATTTCTGTTGAGCTACAATTCTCTTTAAAGTTTCACTGTAATAACTAAAGCTTCAATGTAATGACTTACAGATTAACCTCACTCAGCATTAAAGGGCACAGTAAATAAAAGTAGTGGGAGTTATCTCAAGCATATGCAAGTTTAACACTACACACACACACAAACTGCAAAAATTGCACTCTTAAACTTAGCATTTGCACACCCTGGCAGAAATAGTCTAAATTTACAAAGTAAATAAAAATGCAACAGCAGCATAAACCTCACAAAAGAGTAAGTAAGCCAAGAGCTTTTTCCTAAATATGGCTCTCTTAACATGTTTTTGTGTTTGCTCCTTTAAATTCAAGCATTTGTTATACGTTCAGTTCAGCCTGAAGAGGGTCTCTATCACTATTTCATAGAACACTCTGCATCCCACTTATGATCCAACATCCTCATCCTCTCAACTGTCTATCTACATATTTATGTGGCTCTATAACCACAGTATCTGAACCTAATCTCTATGGTAACTTCAAGATTTGTTTACATGGAAAAAGAATATTAGAAACGTATGTAAATTTAGCTGTCATTTAAATAAGTCTTTTTCCTTCTGGGGGAAAAAGCTCCCTACGCTGCCTCCTATCTCTCTTTGCGTCCATCTCCTGCATCCCCACCCGGCAATGAGCCACATTTGGAAAGCTCTGTATCATACTACTTCAACAACCTGTTGTCGAAAATTCGTAACTAGTTTACTTTTAATGAGAAAGACGTGCAGTATCTTAGATCTTAACACTTGTTAAAGAAAGATCACATGGAAGGGAATTTAAAACCTGATTTTTTTAAGGTACTGTCATTAAGTCACCAAAGTAAAAAACAAAAACATGCTAGACCTTTAACAGCTATATAAAAAGACCTAATTTGCTGCTCAGCAACTCAGATCAATCTAGAAATTAAAACAGTCTGTATCATTTCCAGCATTGAATGTAATACTAGGTACACATTTTATATAATACTCATTCACAGACATCAGGCACATGAGTGCAAGACCCTGCATACAGACTGCTCTTTTTATTAATAAATACCAACGAGATGATGTATTACAGATTTGTAATGATTTATTATAAGATTCACAATTTTTTGAAATGAGATTTACTACTGGCCAGCAAGATCAGGAGCTGAATTACATGGGGGTCGTGATAACATAAATGGCAGTTTAAGCAAGACATGTCAGCAAAATGATAAAAAAAAACTAACAAACCCCGTTGTGAATTCTACACAGCACTAAGAAGAAAACTGGAACCTGTTTGAAAATCTTTCTACACCTTACAGCAATCATTCCACTGCAGAGAACCTCTTACATGCACCCTCCCTGATCATAACAAGATTATTCTTACAACAAAACTCCTGCTAACGAATAGAAAAGTAAGTAAATCTACCATTTACCATCTATTCAAGTAAACACGGTTGTGTAGCCAGCATTTCCCACTCCCCCGCCTGCAACGCTACTTTCTCAAGCAGGGTGACTGTCCCCTGCTCCTCCATGAAGCAAGCTCAGCCCAGGCAGCCATGTCCTTATTCTCCTACAAACAATGTTTCTGAAGAAGAACAACCCCCGCTCAGCGAACTTAAAAGAGTTTCCCCCGGCATAACGCGGCGAAGAAAAGCCTGCCCCACCGGCAGCAAACGAGCTAAGGCACCAAACGCAGCAGTGGGGGCGAAGCAGCCCGCAGTCTGGATCTGCACCAGCGCCGAGCCTCGCACCGGGGTCGGGACAGATGGACTGACAGACAGGACAGCATTTGTCCGTGCAACCCTCTCTTCTTTCCCCTCCCAGCCACACAAGCGAGTGTTTTACCTTC
>NW_009934755.1:0-6061 GCF_000696875.1 Nestor notabilis
TTGCCGGCTGGGCTTGAACCACGACAGCAGTCCAGACTGCTTTTTCAGAGCCTTCGGCTAGGAAGCCAACTCTAATCAGAACTGATGTCTCAGCAGAAATAGTATATTTAAAGATGAGAATAGCCATGCTGAAAGGAAACATTGTTTTAGAAACAGTCAAGCAAACCACAATACAAATTTTTTTAAGTCCATGGGCATTAGCATAGGATATTTCAGCAGTCGGAAAGTAAATTGTAATGGTCGTTCTCACATATACTGTTGAAAAATGCTAAACTTGCTTTAAATTCATGGATCCTGGCATCAGCTCTGGCCCTTTTAAGATGATCTAGTAGTGTGCTGAAAGATTTTTTGCAGACATGGGCATCTAGGTGCCACACAGAGCAACTCTGAAGCAGCCTAAAGAGCCAAATCAGCTTGCAGCCCCTGGAAGAAGATGACAAACATAATCACAATAAGTCCCTTTGGCTTCCCCTTGCCCTGTCCTACATCTTTTGCCATCCTGCACTGAGCACCACTCAGACAGCATCTTGGCTAAGATTTAAAAAGCCAGTTAAGACCAGCTGACATGGTAGCTGCGGGTGATCATTGTCACAGAGTAGTAATTCGGTTCTTTAAAAGGATGGGGTTACTGGTTTGCTAAACCTTTGTAGTGTATTTCATAGTTAGAATTAGAGCCCATAGTGTGTTTGGATGCTCCTAATGCAGGTCATGTCACCTGGATGGCATCATTAATTATTTCTGCCTTTCAGCAATCGCATACTCTAGGACCAAGCACAGCAAAACTGATATCCAGACCTTACACTTACTCTGTAATTGGTCTTTCCAGATGACAAGTGACGTTACAGTGCCCATACCCATTTTAATTAGCTTTGCCACCTCAACAGTAAATGGGAGGCTTTTCAACGTAGAAGGCATTACATACACACTATTAAAAATTCAGAGACACTTAGCAAAATATTAAACTGATCATTTAGTAGAACTTGCATTGAGGTAATGTGAAATTTTGCTGTGTTCAAGCACTGGCTCCAAATCAGCATGGTAGCAGCCTGTCTGCTTTTCACAGAAACAAAGCACTATCAGGTGATGTGCCCAGGATTTGCATCCTATTCTTTCTGTTTCTGTTTGGAGAGTACTAGTTTTGAGCAGTGCATGTGCATTCCCTGAAATAAATCTCCAGGACTGAGTAAATTTTTTTTATGTGTGAATGTATCTGACACATCCAGTTTGTGGCCAAGCCATTGTATTGGTAAGACCATCATCCCACCACAGGGATTTCAATAAGATCCAAAGGAAAAGTTTGCATGTCTTAAAAGAAAGGTGCAAAGCCTTCAGGGCCATAGTATCCTATTCCAGTGAAGGAATTTTTAAGGCATCCCTGAGGGCATGGAAAATAATGGCAGAGAGAGGCAAAGCTGTCCCAGGATAATGGCTTTCAGAAAGAGCTTATTCTCTGCAACCCAGTGCTAAGAACCAGACTCCTGCAGCTCATGATGAGCTTCTCTGTCTGTCCTTCAGGTCTTTCTGGGAAACATAGTTCAGTGAATGAATTACTGGACTGTACAGGTCACCATATCAAAACACAGGAGGAGGAAGGGGATCCTCATTACGAGTAGCTCACAGTGTATCTTGCAGAGACCAGACCACTGAAGTCAGCTCTTCAGTATAGGTGCCACTGCAGAAGGTGAATCTGCTACCTCCCTTTCTCTCATAACCTCTTGCAGCTATTATTTTAACTCAGTCTCTGAGTGTAAAGGCAATGACAGCTGCAGGAAAAATAGAATCAGTAAGGTAGAAAGGGAGCATTTCTTCAAGTTGTCATAATTAAATTATAGCCATTACCAGAGTAAGCAAAAAGAACTGTAAATCATTCTAGCATACAGATCCAAACACAAAATGTAAGTTTTTTCCCTAATTCGTTAGTTTCCCCACATTCATATTGCTGATTATAATTACTCCAAAGGAATTATTAATTAGAAATTATTTTGCATTAGGCATTTGGAAGACATGAAGCTCCCTTCTGAAATAAAAATCTGTGATGACATTACAAATACTGCTATGGTTTTACAGTAATGTAATGTGATTAACTATTACCAGAATATACAAGTATGATTAAGCAAGCTAATTAACAGTGTTGTTTAGCGTGTCTCTTTATTCTGTTAATGCTCTATAATTTGTTCCTTCCACAGTAATTTTATTTACGAAGGGATAATTTTTTTTTTATACTAATAAGATGCTTTTATTTTTAAGCATTTTTACAGGTTTTTAGACTATGAAAAGTTTAGACTGGGAGAGGTTAGAATGAATGAATGAGAACAGCCTGAATAGTGTCCCAGATAAAACAGAGTAAATACACAAAAAGTCATGTGGAATATGTAACAATAAACATTCATATATGGTTAAAAAATAACATTTATCTTTCCCAGTTAGATGGTGGAAATTGTTTTGGGTACCTTGCTGGGAGGTGGAGTCCCAGCACCAGTCAGTATTTCTTCCTGAGGTGTTTTCTTCCTCCCATCACTTTGCTTCTACATTTTTCTCCCTAGTAGCAGAGAAGGCATCCTTTTCAGACAAGGGCACAGTTGTATAAAAAGACTGAGTGATGCCTTCATACCCTGGTGCAATGAGTGTCCTTTGTTGCCTTAATGTGATCTTGAAGAAAACCTAGATCTGAATGCTACAAATTTCAGGAAGAAAAGCTTTGGATCCTCATCTGAATTTTATCACTTGGGCTTAAAACTATGACTAAAACTGTGTTATTACAAAGTGCTCTAGAATAGCTCAAGAGGATAATCCTTGCTTAACAGAAGCATCACATAATAACTTAATCAGCCTTTTCCATTTACAGTGTAGGCTGTACACATCAATCTGCATTGTAATGATCCCAAAGAGTTCAGAAGGAAGTGTGTTATGAGGAGGAAGAAATAGCTAAGAAAAAGCATATGTCCCTGATTTACCAGGAAGACAAACCACAAAGGCAAATATGAATTGTACAGTAATCATGCTAACCCCAGGCTGCTTGTCTAGTAATGTAATGCCACTTATCTCAATATATACTGTGCTGAAGACTTCAGGATAACTTACATATATATATATATATAGTGTAATTTTACAAGACCTTGCTTTGAGTCTTCAAGACAATTCGAACAGGATGGTGGCCCTTAGAATCATAGAATAGTTAGGGTTGGAAAGGACCTTAAGATCATCTAGTTCCCCCTTCAGGAAGGGTCCGCCTCTGCTACCCTTTTTCCAACATCAGAGCCCGTTGTGTTGGTGGGGTAGAGTTGTGCTACACTGCAATTTGAACCCTTAATTTCCACAAAGTATGTGGAAGCAGATGTTTTTTCAGCACCATTTTCTCTTTTGCAGCCACACTGCAATGCATACAGGCCTGACTATTGGTAAGTGCTGAAAACAGCATGGAAAATGTAATAAATCCACTCATTGTCAGCCGTAAGGTATATTATGAATTTCAGACGCTCAAGAAAGGTACGAGAAATTCGCTTGTGCCACGATGGGGAAGATGACTTTCTTGATTTACAAATTCTGTAGTTGTGCTGATTTCAAAAGGCTTATAAGAATTGTAAATCAGAGCATTTTCGTGTTTTATCAACAGTCAAAAAAGTTAAATTAGAACATAAAACAAATCCAAAATGGAACCTGGCTTCTCTGGAGCCAAGCAGTTTGAAAGTAGCTGGTGGACAACCAGATGGATGGATGGATGACACAATGCATATCCAACTGGACTCTTCAGAACATTAAATTAGCCTTCAAATAGCACAAAATCAAACCCTGTCCTTAATTTTTTAGTTTTATGTGCCCTGAAAATGCTGCTTTTCCTAAATTGTTATTTGCAGTAGCAGTTGTAGCTAACTGTTAGAGCTACAATTCTTTACAGTTTTGAATACTCAAGCTACATTTTTAGAATTAGAAAAAGTAGCATTAAACCAGTACACAACCCAAAGATGGTTTGCTAAAGTGAAATAAAAAATATTTGCTCTATGCAGAGTCTGAGAGATGAGTTTTCTTTAAACAAACCTTATTTTATGTATCTATTCATAAATCTGTGACAAGACTGTCATATTCCAACACATCTTTAGTATCTATTCATAACTTTAAAAATATGAAAGAAGAATGTATAACACTTGAATTGATTTCCGCGAAACCTCTCAGAGTCAGGGTTTAGCGTCAGCTCGCCACAAATCCACTATTAGCTCAAAGGGGTCACCACTGTACTGTCTTGATCAAAACCAGCAGTGACTTGCATGTACTAATCTCATTCAGTTGCTTGTATAAGCAATGGTTGGCAAGGAACCTGTCTATGTGAAAAGCAGGTTTCTGTGTGTGATGTGACTGAAGTGTGAATGTAATCTCCTGTGGCAGTAAACAGCACTGTATCATACTGTAGGTTAACAATTAATTCACTTTTAACTTAGCAGTCTCCCAAGCAGGGTTTACCATGCAGGTAGCGCTTAGCTATTCTAAAGGACATCTGCTATTTTCAGAACTAAAAGCTTATGGAGCATGAACATGACATTTTCAGTGGCATGAAAATGAAAATCTCCTTTGACTGAAGACCCTAAGAAAAGTCACTGGAAAAGACACAGTGCAGTAGAGAGAAAATGTTTTGAATTTGAACTCATCACCCCTGCCCTAAACACCGGTTAGCTGCATGAAAGAAAGGTGATGTTCCACAAGTGAAAACTGAAAGCAGTTTCCCAGAGAGCTGGAACTTCAACCCAGAAGTTCAAAAGCTGTGTCGCCTGGGTAGTTCTCATCATAGAGAACAGAAAAAATTTCAAGGCAAGTATTTGATATTGCTACTATAGGGCAAATGTACAGAAACTTTGTGACTGTGTCACCTAATTGAAATCTTACAAAATGTTTAAATTATTTTTATCAATGTTAATTTTAACTTTGCCTGAACTGAGTGTGATTCAAGATAACTGATCAGCATTAGGAAACGTTGTTGATACAGGTAAGTCAATCATTAAAATCAGAGTTCTGGTGCATGCTGGCAAAGCTCAGATAACCACCAGCTATTTCAAGATTCCCCTAAGAAACAGCATCTACTACTACTTATTAGCACTCAGGTTTGGAGGTTGGTAATAATAGAAGCCTGGGCTGGTGATCAC
The DNA here is from genome assembly GCF_000696875.1 of Nestor notabilis. Classification (NCBI taxonomy): domain Eukaryota; kingdom Metazoa; phylum Chordata; class Aves; order Psittaciformes; family Psittacidae; genus Nestor; species Nestor notabilis. The sequence goes on from NW_009934755.1 coordinate 5,133, forward strand.
TGTTTTTCCCTGCTCCTTTGATCACCCTCAGAATTATTGGTATGGGGGAACCACAACGTAGGAATGCAGTCAAACACCATGGAATCTTGGGGAGCTTGTAATACTTCAAGGCATCTTCTTGGTTATCAAGGGAATAAGCGTTATGTGGTATGATCTTGTCTTGAAATGATCTAGTTCCATTTTAAAATCAATTAAATTTAAATCCCAATACTCCTATAGAAATTCCATTTCAGAAACTCTTTTCTCTGGTGGTTTAAACTTCTGTTTAATTCCAGACTGAATTTATTCAAGGCTACTTTATAACCATTTGCTCTTGTGCCAGCACTGTACTTCATCTTAAATAGTTCTTTAACCTCCCTGATGTATTCACAGAGCAATCACATCCCTTCCCAAATCAGTCTTGCTCTGCTGGACTAAACACATCTTTTTTAGTCTCCTCTCACAAGACTGTTTTCAATTTCCACAGTCATCTGAGTAATCACAGAATGGTTTGGGTTGGAAGGGACCTTAAAGCTCATCTAGTTCCAGCTCCCCTGCCATGGGCAGGGATATCTTCCACTAGGCCAGGTTGCTCAAAGCCCCATCAAGGGGGCCTTGAACACTGCCAGGGGTGGGGCAGCCACAGCTTCTCTGGGCAACCCATTCCAGTGCCTCACCACCCTCACAGTAACAAGCTTCTTCCTAATATCTAATCCAGATCTCCTCTTTTTCAGTTTAAAGCCATTCCCCATTGTTGTATCACTACATGCCCTTGTAAAAAGTCTTTCTCCAGCTTTCTTGTAGGCCCCCTTCAGGTACTGGAACTGTACTATACTGAAACTGCAGTACCTTTAGGTATTGTAATCCTGTCACTGGTTTAATTTCTCTTGAAATCAGAACTGTAGATGGTATTCAAGATGAGGTCTAATTAACATCTTTTATACAGCAGG
>NW_009934755.1:6252-51595 GCF_000696875.1 Nestor notabilis
TCCGATTCCCTGAGCAGTGCCGATTCCCTCAGCTGTAGCCTTGCACTTGGAACATACTGAAAAATATTCCATTTCTGATGGTCCAATCTAACTCTTCTTGTAGAATACCCTGCTTTTCTTTCATGGTAGCGTTGTCTCCTACTCTTGTAACATCAGCATACTTTTGTATGCCAAGACTATGAGATGACAATAGTAAATAAGATGAATCTCATAGAACACTAATAATTTGTTGTCAGCACAGGCTATTTTGGTTTCTCCTTGAAGCACACATTATTCACCTTTCAATTGTTTCATCAATCTCCATATCAACAGCTTTTCTGTAGTCACATAGATGCTCTGCATTTCTTCTGTCTATAAAAATCCGATCTTTTTTTCCAAGTCAGGTCAATTTGCCATATCCACCTTTGGTGAACATATGCTTAGCATTATTCTGTTTGCTTAGATTTCTCTTACTCCTCTCTATTTAGGTCAGCCTTATAAGTCAGATGCCGATTTCACTTCACTTTCCTTGAATATGGATTCTTTACTTGCTACTCTTCAGGCATATGGTACCCTGTGTAATTTGCTAGAGTTGAAATCTTTTCTTTATCTGGTACTTTCCTTTTTAAGCATCACTTTTGTGAGAAGCCCGAGAAGGATGTAGACAGTACCCAAATGGTTCAGTATCCCCAAGCCTACTCCAGAAGTAAGGAAGGACATACAGCCTGCAAAGACCCTAGCTTCCTGGCCTGCTGCCCACATCAAATATCCTTCAGTGGCTCACAACAGAAGCCTTAAAAACCTGATATTCTTCATCCTTTTCCCAGCCAGCATACCTAAGGCTTTTCTCAGACTATTCCCAAAGCACTTCTCTAATAAACTGTACCTAAAGAGTCTCCTTAAGGTAAGCCCTAATCTCTCTGGCAGTCACCCACTTTGCCTGGTCTGCAACCTTTTATCCCATCTGTTCTGAATCAGTCAGTAAGCTGCAGCTGGACAATTAGCTGCTTGCTGTTAACCCCATCATGCTTGTTCATGGCAGAGTTTATCCAGTTGTAATCGAATATACTTTAAATATACAGAGGGCTGAGGTCCTACATCATAGAATCATAAAATCACAGAATGGTTTGGGTTGGAAAGGACCTTAAGATCATCTAGTTCCAACCCCCCTGCCATGGGCAGGGGCACCTCGCACTAAACCATGTTGCCCAAGGCTCTGTCCAACCTGGCTTTGAACAGCATCAGGGTTGGAGCATTCACAACTTCCTTGGGCAACCCATTCCAGTGCCTCACCACCCTCATTGTAAAGAACTTCTTCCTTACATCCAATCTAAATTTCCCCTGTTTAAGCTTAAAGCCATTACCCCTTGTCCTACCACTACAGTCAATTGTGGGTTTATTTTTTGGCATATTTACTCTTGGTATATTGTTGGTGTAAATGAAAAACTTAAAGCTAAGGAAATAATTAATAGAAATAATTCAGGTTGGTACAATCAGACATAACTATTGGAAAATAAAGAAAGCAAAATGGTATATGAATAACATGCAGATCTAAAACACTCCAACAGACAATTACAGAATCATAGAATCACAGAATGGTTTGGGTTGGAAAGGACCTTAAGATCATCTAGTTCCAACCCCCCTGCCATGAGCAGGGACACCACACACTAAACTAGGTCGCCCATGGCTCTGTCCAACCTGGCCTTGAACACCACCAGGGTTGGAGCATTCACAGCTTCCTTGGGCAACCTGTTCCAGTGCCTCACCACCCTTACTGTGAAGAACTTCTTCCTTATATCTAACCTAAAGTTCCCCTGTTTAAGTTTAAAGCCATTACCCCTTGTCCTACCACTACAGTTCCTAATGAAGAGTCCCTCCCCAGCATCCTAATTCTTGGAAGAGTCCATGGTAGAAATACCATGATGTGAATGACTTCAAAATGAAAAAAGCTGGGAATACATAGTAGAGAATAATTTCATATGTTCGAGAAAAAATGGTTATCTGAGTTCCATAACTTTGAAAGTTACCATCTGATTTAAAGAGATGCAATGGTTACAAAATTTGTCATCATTACTAGTACTTGCACTGAGAGTAAAGGAAAACACTAGAAATGAGGCCTTTTATGTGAAGATCAAAATTCCAATGATTTCATGTCTCATAAGTATTCTTTTACTTTTTTTTTCCCCTCAGTTTCACTTATTTGTAGGGTATTGTCTAACATAAAAACTTATTTCTTGTCTCTGTGGAGCACCACAAGAATGCCTCAAGGAATGTAGCCAGGCAAAGTGAGACAGATGTGTTAAACAGATGGACGCCAAGGAAGTGGCTTGGTTTCTGAAACAGTACATGTGGGGAGTAAATGGAACAGAGTCTTGGCTCGATTGAGCTAGAGGACAGGATCTTTTATCTTACTGAAAATTGTATTCTACTTTGGTAAACTGATGCTTTAATTGTCAACTTTTTTGTCAGATTTTTGCTATTCTAAGTGCATATTCCTTCCACTGGCACACATCTCAAAGCCGTCTTAAGCAGTGAATAAGCACAAGGCACTCCCATCCTACTTCAGCCCTTAAATTTAATGGATTAAACACAAGTGCACACCCTTACCAACTGAATGAAGTAGCAGGCATACTTTCTTCTAGTGGTAATGAGAGGCTGCACTACGTTTCTGCCGCATGCCTGGAGCAAATGTGCATGTACAGGTGAATGACTATTCACAGCGTCATGTCCACAACAAGCCTGACAGTGCCAGCCTGGTAGCTTTAGGTTTACCATTCATTAATAGCATTTGTATGCAACAGAAATAGCAGTGAAGTCCACATGAGAAAGTGACAAAACCCCAGCTTTAGCAGGGGAGGTTGGACCAGATGACCTCCAGATGACCTTCCAACCTCAACCATTCTGTGATTCTGTGAAAAGGTGACTTTATGTCCAACTATGTGAGTGCATGTGATCTATTACATGTGTCTTCTTTCTCAGAACAGTTGAAAAGTGGATGAGGAATAAGTTTTGGCCCAGTGAAGTGTCTGGAAGTTGCTGTCTGCATTCAGTAGCCAAACGATTTTGGTGAGCCGCATACAGGTGTCATCCAAATCATAAGACCATTGGATTAAACTACTGCCTTGAAAAGTTGTAATTAACCTCCTCCATTGTCTAAAAGCAAAAAAAAAAAAAAAGTAGTTCTTGGCCATGTAACTGCAAATTCCCTAATAAGAATTGTTTATAAAAGGATTGTTGCTCAATGTTTTATTGAAAATCAAGTCATTTTGAAAGTATGCCTGGTCTGTCACTTAATAATTGATCTTTCTCCAAACCCTTTTTGGAGAACTGGTTTGGAGAACCACTGTATGTAGTCATGTATACTTAGAGGTAGCATGATTATTTCTTTTTCTAGGCTTCACAAAAAAAGTTCTGTACCTCTTCAAATACATGCATCGTTAGGTTGTTCCTGAAGCCTACTTCTTGTTCTTCATGTGCTAAGCACAAGGTATATATGCTGAAGTACATAAAACTGAGGCAGTCTGATCTTTTCCTGACAGCAAATCTTCTCACATAGGTCAGAAAAAGGTGCAGGTAAGGAGCGTAGCCTGTTTATGTCACGGTTTTCAGAAATGAGACAATGTAATTCATTACAAGAAATGAAGAACACCTTGCCTTCATCGTCTCTCACAGGTTTAGTTGTGAGCTTTAAAATACTGGAGTTGTATTGGGATTATTGGGATGTTACTACATCTTAATGAAACAAAAGTGTCTCCATTTTTGAAAACAGATATTTTCACACTCAGATCATGCTTACACATATAAATCAGAAGTTGTTAATTGCAGTGTTGTAATATCCAGGAATCATTTAGTCACATAATCCTAATACTCGTATATCTTGAGCTTTTTAAGAAAATACCAACCAAACTGCTTTTTACGGTCTCAGCCAACAGTCTTTATTTCCTCCATAAGATAACAGAGCCATGCTTTAAGCAAGAACAACACAGACTACAGATCTCAACATTCAGGAAAACATACATTTCTGACCATTATCTAAAGCAAGAATCATGGGGAAGTGAAGGCTGTAGATATTTTTCCTCTGTGTCTTTCCTACTTCTCAGACCTATCAGTCACTTAATCAGCATTGACAGTTCCCTTGCACCTGCAGTTCACACTACATTTAGGTACTGAAAAGATAGGCAAGTTTAAAAAAAGGGCAGCTAAACTGAAGATATCATCTGTGAAGAGAAACTGAAGTAACTAAAGCCCACATGCTGCAGCCTCTGTACTGAGCTCTCAGTTACTTCTTGGGGAGTTATGCACAAGACATACACATACATCAAAGGTGTATAGGAGTGTGTATTTTTTATATAGGTGCCTTAGGGGACAGGAGCTTTGAACCAGATGAGGTCTCTTCTAGTAATTATGTAGGACAGATATTGGTGAGTAATTAACTCAATAATCAGGGAGGGGGATGAGAAGTAAAGCAATGGTATTTTTCAATACTGGAACAGAATATGTTCAGTTGAGACATGTGGTTTAAATTTTATTTGTAGAAGGTGGGAATCCCTGGGAATTATTGAAGAACTCTCACAAGACTTGGTGAGGCAGAGCTTCCCCAGCCTGGCAGGAGTCGCCCTCCTCAATTTTGGGGCATGCAAATAGGAAATCCATGTGGCTTACATCTGTAAGACTGTTGTTGCTGTATTTTGCAGCTTCCTCTGCATGAGTGTGTGAGATATCACAATATTGTAAGCACGATCAGCAGAGCCAGTAGGAACATCTTGGAGTGTTTCACCTTCTGTGTGAACAAAACAGGAATCATGGCTTTTTGTTAGATGATGTGAGTATGGAATAGTTGTTGTGAGGGCCTCAAGTGGATATTGAGTGGGGAACCAAACTAGTGGTAGTCATAGACATCTCAGGATATAGTTTATGGCTTACATTTGCTGCGGAAGCAGCCTTTTCTCTTTATTTTTTTCTAGTTTATTTTCCTTTCCTTTCCCAGGATAATTTCCCTACCACTCCCTCAAACCTTTTCTTTCTGGAAACCTTCTTGAAATCATCATTCTATGTGCTACAGGCTCCCCTTCCATTTCTGCCCTATTTCCCTAGTCCATTAGCATTTCTAATCTTGTTCCAGGTTAAAGGGTGTGGAAAAACAGAAAAAATGCAGACAGCAATGCTTGTTATTCCTGCATCAGCTGGAATATTCCTCTGTCATTCCTAGGTCTTTAGATACTGTTATACGCCTGTAGTAGAAACAAAAGGAGGAAAGGACTGTGTAGACAGGAGCAGACTAGACTGTTCAGATTAGAACAGAGACAACTACAAAGCTAACCATCACTAGTTGTCTATTGACCTAATCTGTGGTCTACACTCAATATATCTGTGTTCCTGTTAAGAGGAAACTCAGATACTGAGGTCTGGCCATAAATCCCACAAATTTTCTACGTTTCTGAATGGCTGCAGATAGCTGTATTTCAGCAATAGAGTTCTGTAGGTTCCTGGATTTCTGTAAATGGTCTTTCTAGACCTGCCAAGCCTTGTGGCTGGGCTGAAGAGCTCCATCCCCATTTTATGCCTGAAACCTCTCAGATTTGAATTTTTCCCCTGATATATATGGTCTGGTTGAATTTCCTACGAAGTAAGATTTATTTAAATTTTAATAAACCATTTATTTTATAGCATTTTCCCCTGGATTTGCAGCAGATTCTAAAGTGTCAATTAACTTGAAAATAAAGCCTTTTCAAAAATAAAATAAAGCTTTATTTAAACAGTCAAATAATCATTTAAATTATAAATGAAGTGGAACTAAGATTATTCCCTGTATTTCCACTAGTAGAAGAACAGCTGAGAATTAATTGGATCGGTTTCTCTTCAAACTGATGGAGTTCTAAAATATCCTGCTTTAAATCTCCATTAAGCAGTTTCACATGTATTCAGTGGAGCCAGGCACTGTAATTTCTAGTCTGCAGAAGTTCCACAAGGATTCTGGGACCCACTAAACACTGGAAAGATGTAGGTTTTCTTCTTGGAATTACCTTTGATAATGAAGCTGGCTTTCTTCCCTGGAGATGGCCAATCAAACTAGCAGGAAAAATGCCTGTGTCTCACTCCTCAGAGATCTCCCCAAACTGTAAGAAAGTGAGCAGGTTGTTTCCTGATTATTAGTCAGTTGGGCAAGAGGCAACAGCTGGAAACTGCTGCAACTTACAGCACTGAAATAGGGATCATCTAAAGAGAGGAAGAAAATGTCACAATGAGAAAAAGTGAGCACAAAAGAGGTTGACTGAGATTTCAAACTTTTCTGGTCACTGGGGATTGTAAAGGCTTTTTGTCCCTAATCCAGAAACTAAAGAAGAGCTTTCCCAGAGGGTTACCTATTTTTTTGCCTCTTACATATTGAATTGGCTCAGTGAAAGACATTGGGATGCAGTTGGTAGATTAAACTATGGTTTAGTTTGTTTAGAACTTCTGTTCAGCTACCTGGAGAGATCAGAACTTTTTGAGATCTAAAATTTTAATCTACTCTTTGTTCTTCTGTCCCAACAGCAGTGTTCTAGCAGGTCCAGCAAAAGCACAAAAGTTGTCATTTAAGGCTACAACTCTACCCTTTTTCCACCTTTTCTTCCTTTCTACCTCTGCTGCATTGCTTTGCTATAGATACTGCCTCATTTGCAGCAAGTTACATAAAATGTTGTAATACTTAGAGATTCTTGTAATAGCCAGGAAGGATTGAGAGCTGTTTTACCTTTGGCTTTTAATTTCTCAGCGTAGTTCAGTTCAGAGACAGACCCCCTGGAGGAATGTTTTCAGTACGCCATACTGGGAAATACTTTAAGTATGCACAAAATTATAGTTCATTACAACAGTGGGAGTCATTTGCCTGTCTGCTTTCTCAGTCTTCTTGTTGAAATGAGACTTCACTGTTATTTTTGGATTGATAAAAAAAGGGGGGGATTTATGCTGTCATTTGTACTTAGAAGTGTGAATACATCTAATACATTCTAAAAATCTAGTGATAAGAGAACGTCAGCATCACATGATATAGATCCAGCAACTACCTTATGGCTTCAAGGTAATATTATAATATATATCTACAAGGTAATATTATACGTTCACTTATATACGTTAAACTGCCTTTTATTTTGTTCATGAGGCTTTGATTAAACTGGTAGTTTTTAATCTCTGTGATTAAGCACCAGAAGAACAGCAGGGAGTCACTTCAGTTACCTAAATGCCATTCAGTGCCATTTGAAATGCTCTAGGATACCTGAGGCATTCAGAATGGGGCTGGCAGCCACAGCATCAGGCACAGAAATACAGAAGTGCTGTTCTGGAATGAGACTTGGATGCCAGATGGCATACCCTAGAGCATCTTGGTTGCTCCTACATGCCTATGTGTGTGTAACTAGAGGAATCCAGTGAACTTTAAGGTAGTCATTTAATTTAAGCCCCTATCTATCTAAAACTGAAGCGTACATTCACAGTATAGTCACTGGAGAGAACTAAATGCCTTAGAAACCTATGTTTAGGCAGAAAGCATTTCAGGTCTTTAGAAGCTTTTAGTTACTTGTCTATCTCTATTAAATAAGCAGTGAATATATGAGCTTAAACCTGGATTTATCTGTCCTAAGTTTAACAATCTAAAGACTGTAAACATATTTAGGATTTTAAAAGTTGGATTCAGCTCCAGAGTTCAGTAGCTACTGCTATTTGAGATGACTTAGGCAAATGAGGACAACTGCATGAGCATGGCAGATGAGACAGAGGACCTGTGGGAAACGTGCACCTTTTTGGAACAGCAGCTAGAGAACAGGCCACTGACAGATCAGTATTTATATGCAGAGCTGAATCCCTGCCTTGATGTGATGTAGATGCTTAAGGTCTATAGCAAACAGTAGAAATCTAAGGCTGGATTCAGGCAACCAGACAAGCATCTACTGCTGTCTGAAGTGCCTCAGGTTATCTAAGACATCCTCATCCTCATCGGGCTGGCTTACAAGAGACACTTGCTTTTCTTGAGTGGCCACCGTAGATTAGGAGAGATACCTCAGGAATCAAATGGTTTCTGTGTAGTCAAACTGAGCCCTAGGTCTTCACTCACTATACTGGGTGCTAAAACCTTATCGTAGTCTCATAAAGTTAGTTGATGTAACACAGAGATCAATCTCTCCTCAGGTTTCATCTTTCGCTATCATTCCTTGCTCTTAAGAAAAGGACAGATTAGCTAGACGGCAAAGCCTTTAAAACCCTTTAAGCCCAGATACTCAGCTCACACATTAATGCTTACTCTGTAGACTACTGAATTCCAATGTCTGACTCTGAAAATAAATTTCCGCCTCTTACTTAAGATGTTTGCTATAGTCTGTAAAGACAAGCACCTCCAAAGGGCAGTTCATCCTGTCTTGTAGGCTGAGGCATATACTTTTTTGGAGGTGTCTCTTCACACTTAATATAGAATCTCAGATTCACAGATCAGCTGATCTTGAAGATGCCTCTGGAGTTCAACCCCTACGATCAAAGCAGAGTCCACTACAGCAAGTTTCTCAGGACCATGTCCAGTCAGGCTTCTAATATGTCCAGGGATGGAGACCCCACAGTTCTCTGGGAAATTTCTTCCAGTGTTTGATCATCTTTATAGCACAAAAGCTTATTCTCAAATTTAAACATAATTCTTTTTATTTCAATTTGTGCTCATTGCCTCCTATCACTGGATACCACTGAGAAAAATCTGGCTCCATTTTCTTTAAAACCCTCCTTCAGATGTTTATACACATTGATAAGATTTATCCTTGAGACTTCTCTTTTCTATTCAACCTGGACATAGGATTTCACTCTTCCCTTTCTTGAATTGCATGAGATTTCTGTCAGGTCCTTTCTCCAGCCTGTCAAAGTCCCTCTGAATGACAGCACAGACACCTGGCATATGAGCTACTCTCCTAGTCTTGTATCACCTGTAAAATTTGAGGGTTCACTCTGTCCTATCACTCAGTTATCACCATTAATGAAGATGTTAAATAGTACTGCACGCAGTACTGGCCCAGGATATTCCTTCACCAAGGCTGTCTTCCATGCTCCAGACTTTGGCTGTGGTCTTAGTGGCCTGGGGTTCCTGAAGGTTAATGTTAACAGTAAAGGCAGGTTAAGAAGGCATTGACTGCCTCAGCCTTTTCCACATCCTTTGTCACCAGATTCTCCGCCCCATTCTGCACCAGTCCTGCATTTTCCTTATGCTTTCTTTTTTTGACTTTTTGCACTTGAGATCCCTCAGCAGATTCAAGTCAGATAGGTTTTGGCTTTCCTTCCAACATCCCTTCATGCTTGGAGAATGGAAGGAATCTGAATTGTTAGCCTGAGCTAGGTAATGTTTAGATGGAATACCACCTTATTTTAGCAGGATCATTTCATGTGAAGCCTGAATGTAGATTCAGGTTAATTACCTAGGTCATACAGGCTGGAATCTTACATTTGATTTCAAGCTGCAGAAGCTCTGCACTTTTATTAGAACTGTTTTCCACTATATACATCATGTCCTATTCAAGTTTACCATGTTGTACACAGCTGTTACTTTACAAAGAAGAACTAGAAACAGCTAGGGAGAAGAAAAGCCAGCCTACTTGTGATTTGCTGCTGCAGCCTAATTAATGATTCCATGGCCTTTTTGCTGTGTATCAGGCTCCTATCAATCTGATGGATCTGGAACACTACAGACAATCAGGTGTAGCTGCTATAGGTGCAAAACACTACTGAGTGATAGATTTCTGTACAATACCAAAGGCAAGCAACACGCAGGGCACTCAGATATTACTGTGTATGGTTTCAAATAACATACAGGTTTTTACATGCATATGGAAGAGTAGAAACAATTACAAATGAATACAAGACCAATATTTTTGTCAGTGCTAAACAAAAAATGCCAAGGATATTACAGCTAACTATTCTAGGTTTCATGTTGAATTCTACTACAAGGAAGCTGAACTGGTTTACTGTTAATTAGTTTTAGTTAAACAAGATAGACATTCTTTTCTGACCAATTCATATCAGCTTAGATATTGAACTAAATTATGTAACTCTTATTCAATAATATTGTTATTTGGATATAAAAAGCTGCATAATTTTTAAAGATAGTTTCTGTATTTGTCTATGACTTGCTATGCATATACCTGTATCTAACAAGCCTAATTTTGGCGAAGAGCTCATGATGCACTACAGGGAGTGTATCTAGTTTTCACGCATTTTTTTAGATGTCACATATATCCTAAGATGCATGTAGTAAGTAAACAGATAAAATATTCTTTGTTCATAAATAAATAAGGTTGTTGAGTTCATGTCCTAAGAATCATTGATGTGAACCACATGAACCACACCTATACATCAAGAAAAATATGTAGGACTCTTTTTACCATAATTTTGCAGCTGCCAGCTGCTTTCCCAGGATCCTGGATTTCTGGGGAAAAAATAGTGCATAAACAGGTGGTGATAAATTGCACATATATAATAGGAGCACTGCAGGAAATGTCACAGACATCATGTTTATGATGCACGTGCTATGCCATTGATCTGCCATGGCCACTCACCCTGACATGCCCAGCCTCTTGTGCCTACATGGACTGATTTGGTGCCCCACATACAAAGTAAGACTCAACAAACATTGATGTAAGGTTATTTTTTCTGTACATACACAGAACTGTGTGGGTGAGATTTATCTGTCCAGGACTATCATGCCTCCCAATCAACACTGTGGTGCCTATGCCTTCTTTAAGACATCCAGTGTGTGCAAGATGAACATTCCTGCCAAATCAGCATGCTGATTGCTCAGAACCTGGCTATTTTATGCTTTCTGTCATTAATGTCAAATCCAGGACAGGGAGTATAAAAAAAAGTAAACCCATATTTTTCATACAAATGCGTGGACTTGTCACCACTGTCTGTCATGAACCAAAGAATGGTAACATAGAGTCACTCTCCTTTATGCAATATCGAGATTCTCTGACACTTTCTTTCCATTTTTTCCTAGAACACAAAATGGCTTCAGTCACTTATTAATGCAACTCTGAATGATCTGCTTTTTAGCATTGACTTTGATTCTCTAAATATGACAAAAAGCTGCATGGCAGTGTTGTAACTCCTTTCCTAACAAACACACTTTTGATGCAATATAGGTCTTGATTTGACTAAATAGGAAAAATGGACAGCTATAATGAAAAGATATAACCACAACATCTGGTGCACTTCAGACATAAATGAATCTGTGCCCAAGGGCTCTCTCCTTCCTAGTACTCCAGGAGACTTCTTTGGGGGAGCCCAGGACTTCTGTTTACTCTGCCGTTCTAGCTTTATGAAATCATGCAGGCACATTAACAGTTGCAGTGCTGTTGCCAGATCAGCTATGAAGAGCAAAATGCCTGCTAAAGTTATTCACTATAGAATCATAAAATGGTTTGGGTTGGAAAGAACCTTAAAGATCATCTAGTTCCAGTCCCCTTGCCATGGGCAGAGACACCTTTCACTAGACCAGGTTGCTCAAAGCCCCGTCCAACCTGGCCTTGAACACTGCCAGGGATGGGGCAGCCACAGCTTCTCTGGGAAACCTGTTCCAGTGTCTCACCACCCTCACAGTAAAGAATTTTTTTCCTGATGTCTAACCTAAATCTCCCCTCGGAAAGCTTAAAGCCGTCCCCCCTTGCCCTGTCACTAAATATGCTATTCGGTGCTTTAAAAGGAAGACTCAAAACTGTTATTAGGGAAGACAGACTTGTGAAGCCCTCATTTGGGAATGCTGCTTGAGGAACTGATAACTTACCTGTTATTTACTCATAGAGTGCATTCAGAGCTGAATTCAACCAAATACAATAGTCAGTGCATTAGTGTCCTTCCAGTCCTCAACTGCCTCTGCAGGAGACAGCTCTTCCATGGGTGCCATGTCCTACCTGCTGTACTGCGCAGAGTGTCAGATACCTTAACACATCTCAAATAGTTCTAGACATCCATGCGTGGGCAGCTCACTGAATCTATGGAGTGGGATTCAGCTGCAGATTGCAGACAGCTCCATTTAGGCATCTTGGTGTAAGTGTTTACATACGATTTAGTTGTTTAAGTTCCCATTAGAGTCAGCAAATATCTGTAGTTTGTTTCAGTTGCTCAAACATAGCCATCTGGTGCAACATTAGTGTTTAAGACATACTCATAAAGCTAGCAGATATGATAGGGCAGACTTTCTGAAGACTTTCAGTCTTTCTGAAGGAGTAGCTGGAAGCCAGGTTTTATAGCTGAGATACAGGTGACTAAATAGAGCATTGAAAGTCACTTTGAGCACTTCAGAGTATCCTGCCAAACTTTCAGATGCCACTTCAGAAAGGCACAGATCAGTTGTCAGTAATGTATCAAACCCACTAGCCTCATGCAGGTATCTTGGCAATCCTAGGGAGCTGCAGGAGTCCAAACTGAAACCTCATGTCTGCATTTAGGCAACTGAGTACTTCTCCACTGACTCTGACCTCTTGACTTAGGAATTTATTTTCTGCATCAGCACTTTTATTTGGGCAGCTCAGGAGATGAATCCCATCTGCAATTCGTGTATCTTGGGTAGCTGCAATGCATTGGGAACCAGCAACAAAAAAATTAGTAACAATAGTGACTAACAAAGTGAATCGCTCCAGTCCTCTCCCCTCTTACAGTTCTTTAGCCTGCGTTTGAGAAATTGGCAATAGTGCCTTTCTAAGGGCTCAGTTCATGTGCTCATACATGGGCATCTAGTGCCATTTGAGATATCCTCAACCAAAGTATCCTATCACTTCTCCAGCTGCTACATACAACTGTGTGGGTCTATTGTAGGTATTGCCATATCTGCCATTCCATCCGCATGTCTGGATGCTCCAGAACATCTCAGACATCAATAGGTATCTATGTGTCTGCAACTGAATTGAGTCCTAGACTTCTACACATCTAAAGTTAATTTTCTTAAATCTTAATCTTGATGACCATTGTTCAACATCTACACTCAAGCTAGCCTTTTACAGCAACTGTATGCAAAGCAGTTTTATTCTTTTCATTGTAGATTTGTACTTTCATGGATCTATTATTCAGTCGCAATTTTGTTCCAGGCTTACAGAAAATGAAAGAAATGTCTGGGCAAACATTCCCTTCTTTGTTTTTGTTTAAAACCTAAAATTTAAGAACCTTATTCTGTCATTTAAAACTGATTGGAGAGATGTGGAGTTACTGGAGCAAGTCCAGAGGAGGGCCACGAGGATGATAAGAGGACTGGAGCACCTCCTGTATGAAGACAGGCTGAGAAAGTTGGGGCTGTTCAGCCTGGAGAAGAGAAGGTTGTGTGGAGACCTCATAGCAGCCTTCCAGTATCTGAAGGGGGCCTACAAGGATGCTGGGGAGGGACTCTTCATTAGGAACTGTAGTGGTAGGACAAGGGGTAATGGCTTTAAACTTAAACAGGGGAAGTTTAGGTTAGATATAAGGAAGAAGTTCTTTCCAGTGAGGGTGGTGAGGCACTGGAATGGGTTGCCCAAGGAAGTTGTGAATGCTCCAACTCTGGAGGTGTTCAAGGCCAGGCTGGACAGAGCCTTGGGCGACATGGTTTAGTGCAAGGCGGTGTCGCTGTCTATGGCAGGGTGGTGGGAACTAGATTATGTTAAGGTCCTTTCCAACCCTAACCATTCTATGATTCTATGAGTCTATGATTCTATGTCTTCTTTAGCAAGATCTTACTGCTCTCACTTTGTAATTTGAAAAGCATTCTGTGGAATTTTGTTGAATATTATCAACTTCTGGTTGATAATATGGAAAACATTTTTGTATACTCTTATAAATATAAAATTATAAACACAAAAAATCACAGATTGTCATTTACCAGCTGCCAATTTCTTCTGGACAAGTGGTTCCCAGGAGATTGTAATCTTTTGAGCCAAGAAATTGTTCTGTAGCAATAATTCAACTCTCCTAAGCAACCTTCAGTTATTCTGCTAGCTGACTGTATACAGAAGGGCATCAGTGAGATGTCTGGATCAGAAAAGCTGTGAGAAAAAATTACTGCTTGAGGGCAGGGTACCCCCAAACTGCTCAAGGGTACTATGCTGACACTGTATTAAGACAATCCTTTGTTTGTGTTTCTGTAATAACTATTACTGATCAAATTCCCAACCCAAGGTAATTTTCATGATGTTTATTAAGACATGGTTTAATCTCTCAGAATATGTGTGCCTTCTTATTTTTTAGCAGCAGCAGCATAAATAAAGAAACACAGTGAAAGAAACTGTCCCTCCTGGATTTCCATATGAGGCAAGATGCCAGGCTGTCTTAAGAATTTGGAGGGCCACAACATAGAGCTCCTTGTGGGTCTGTACCTTCCTGGTCAGAGAAATGACCCACAAGCCTGTGTTGCATGGGAAGTGTGTGAGGCCAGTCACACACTATGCAGGGAACGTGGAATTGCACAGAGAGAAGGTATGGGTCAGCTCTGTGATCATACAGTCTGAAACATGTCACATCAGGCTGCCCTGCCCCAGTGCACTTGACCTCAGCCTGCACCAGTACCTGCATGCTTAGCAGCCTCGGCTGTTGGGCCTTCTAAAAAGTGCTTTATTGCCCTGAAAAATGTCCAACCTGTGGCTTCAGAGCTACATTGTGAACTGAAGTCTGTGTTATCCACTGCATATAGATTTCCTGCCATCTTCATAGAGGCATACCGGTTCTTACGCACCCACTAAGACACTAAAACCTTATTCCTGATGCTTTTTGAGGGGTCTTCTATCCAATGTGCATTAGGGAGGATTATGTGAAACTGCAGGCTGTGATTTACATATCTCCAGGAAGGGCTTCTTTTGGGGCTGTTAAAATCCGTCCTGGGCTGGTGATAATAGCTACTTCTGCAGTGACTGGAATGAAAGGGCTAGGAAACATCTTCCGACTCCCTGAAAAACACCCCTGGATTATACTGCTTTCTTGTCTCTGCTTTCCTTTTCTCTCCCATACATACCACAAAGCAAACACCAGATGTTTCAGTCTGCAATACAGTGCCATCCCACAAAGCAGAGCGAAAACAAGTAGAAAACAACATCCTCGGCTTTTATTGTTGTGTATTTCAAAGTAAATAAAATTCATATGTCATCTACTTTTCAACCTTGAAACCCGGTGTAACTATCGGAGCAAGCTGCTCATGCTTGGCCACATCCTATTCTTTTCATCAAGTCAGGTATTTTATCCACTTCAAAATTTTCAAAACTGCCCCCATCTCCTTTCATACTCATAAAACAATTGTAGTATATTCTTGTCACTCAGACATCGTTCTGCACCAAAATCTTCTCACTGACAACCCCAGTATTAGCTGTCTAGTGCTCTCAGCAAAGTGAGTGGCTCAGGTTTTTTCCCAGACATGACTCTTTGCACAATACCATGGAGTAGGAAACTTAGGAGAGCTGAAATTTGCTCTTTGATTTTAAAATCTGCTCTGTGATGCCTGAGAAGTATGAAGAAGAATAAACCAGAAAAATCTGGCTTGAGGTCTTTTATTTATTAAATCACAGCTAGATTAACACATGCCTACCCCACCCCATGGCTTTGCTCAGGCCAAACTCACATTAAATTCCATTGGTGATTTGTCTTGCCTAAGGATTAGAGCCCAATTCTCCAAGGTATTTACATGTCTTGGAAGTACCAGCAGCCTCTGTTCTCACTGGATGCTATGTGAAGGGATGGCACTCAGCCACATGGAGAGATACTCAGAACACTGCAGGATTAAACCCTCAGAGCCCGTAATTCTTCCCAACAGCTCCTAAAAGAGCAGCCACATTCAGTTTTAAAGTTGCTGCTATAGGGTTTCGCTTTTTGACATGTGTCCAAGGCACGCTGCTTGTACAAGAGCATTACCAAAGCCAACATGAAGGTCTTTGTTCCCAGATATTCTTTCAAATCCAGGCAAATTTAGATGGAGCTTAGACATTGCTGAGACTGGCACAACAAAGACTACTTAACAGCCTTGTTTTTTTGCCTTTGTGCTGTCAAGATGAAAAGTGAGTTTAATATTTTAAGAGAAAATTATAGAGAAAAGGTAGAGCCTTTCCTGTGAAAAGCACTTGCTTCACAAAATGTTATGCTTTGGGAGTCTTGTAATGATACAGAGAACTCTGAGGATTAGGATGTGAATCACAAGACATTCAGCTTCTGCAATTCATTTTGAAAGAGAAGAGTTCAATATAAATCCTGTGGATTTCATCATCTGCTGCCAGCCAACGTTTTTATTCATGAAATATTGTTAGTACTGTAACAGGTAGATGCGTTGAGCCAGATCCACAATCAGTGTAAATCAATACATCTCTACTAAAACACTGAGAAACAACTCCCATTTACAGCAGCTGGGAAACTAATGCTCTCTCTTTAGACATTGATGTGTCTTGGCAATGGGAAACTTTGTAAATACTACTGATAAGTCTTACACTGCTCTTAATAAAGAGCTATTTAGGTTATGATGACTGTTTAACAGAGCTTATGTTTTGAAACATAATCAAAGCACCCAGGCTTACATGCATTTTAGTGAGTTTGGTATTTTTTTTCCTGCCAGGTGTGAATTGGCCAGAGGAAGGGATTACAGAACAGATGCATGCCAGCATGGAAGGAAGCTGGATGAGTGGTCCTTAGCACTAGTAAATTCACCGCACCCTCTTCAGGTCACATCACACAAAGCAGGTGCAGTCACACAGCTGCAGAGACATCTTCCCACACTGAAGCTATTTCTGTCTTGTATGTCTTCGGGTGATTTAGAGGTGCAGTGGTTTCATGCGGTTGCTATGCCAAGACTGGATTTCAACTGTTAAAACAGGCAGAAACAGGATATTCCAGCATGCAGTAGGGATGTTTAGTCTGCTAAGGTATCTTCTTTGTAGGAAGCACTACCCGAGGTGTCCAATTTAATATTCTTGTAATAATTTTAAATAAGGACAAAACAAAAGTGCGAACAGATGGAGCTCCATCATAGATGTGTTTCTGTGTAACTGATATATTTGAAACACTACCGTGAGCAAATAGCAGCTTAAGTTTCTGCTGGAACATTGCTCATTCATGGTATTTTCCAAGCTCAGAACTATTTCAGACCTTGGTTGTCTGTTTGAAAAATCTGCCCTCCAACCAAATGAAGCCAACACTAGCCAAGCAAGTCTGCTAAACCTACCCTCTAGGTTCAGTGCTTGCCTAACTGGCAGGCTGTGAAAAGAAATCTCTCCCTTTATACTAGAAACATATGCATCTCCAGTTATGTTTTGTATTTAGTCCATACACACTGGATTTTTGTTGAGCTTACCAGAGCTACACAACAGTCAATCATTTATTTTTTCACCTCTCTTAAGGCATTTGTTTGCTTTTCAGGTGAGGGAGTTGCACACAATCTTAGACATGATTTTTAATGAGGCCTTTAAAACCAGCCCGAAACATGTACATTTTTCCTCCTTTTTATTAGAAATTGCTTTACTGTTAACTGGACTGCAATTTAAAAAAAATTAAAAAAAAATGTTAATTTGATCAAAGATTTCTTGCAGGTTTAATTCGGAGTCCTAGCAAATCAATAGAAATCAGATCACAGCTGACTCTTGTGCAAAGTAACAACCGAATACAAAGCCAGAGCCAACTCTAAAAAATCTGTCAGTGCAGCTGCCAGGTTGAACACTTCAGATTTCTATACTGTTAAAAATAGTTACGTGTAACTTACATGAACCCTGCAGTATTCTGTAGAATTGTCATGGTTTTGAGTATAATCAAAGAAGAGATTTAGGATTTAAATACAAAACCAAGGAGGCATATGAGGGTGTTGGGTTAGAGGAGAGAGGAAAGCTTTCCCCTTGTTCATACCAGAGACAATCATGTGGTGAGGAAGCCCTTCTTAAGTAAACACAAGTCATTGTTATGTTTCGTTGGCCTACAAATAAAAAAATGGCTATGTGAAATTTCCCTCAGGTTCTACTAATCTTAATGCAATTAGCTGGACATTTTAGCCAAAAATAGCTTTCCCATTTTGACTGTGGAAAAGACTTAACTGACAAAGCACACTTAAAACTCACTTAATACATATTCAGAGTGAATGCAGTTTAAATTCACTCAATTCACAGTACTGCTTTATTCAGTGCCTCACATCTCACCTTTTTCTACACACAGCTTTTGTCATAATACTCTACAGAATGGTGCCATTAAAATTAACTGTTTACACAAATCTAAACTTCATGCTCTCAAGGAGCAATATGGGGTACCATGTATGAGAACACCCTGATGTTGGACTTCATTTCTCCGGAAATCTCTCAGTTTGGATTTTCACTAGACTGTGATTCTATTATCTATAAATTTCTATGATCAAAGTGCTGTAGCAGAGGACAGGAATTTAGTTGACAAAGATGTCACGCGCTGCCATGACAGAAATGCCCAAGAAGGCATTCACCTTCCTGCAGGACACATCAAGATTTGAGAAAACTGGGCCCTAAATGTCATGCCTTCCAAAATAGAAGAAGAGGTGTTAAAATTATTTTTTTATCTTACCTTTGCTCTCCTAAAGGTATTTAGAGACAAACCCCATAGATTAGACCATTTTGCTTTGATTTTGTTTTTTATTTGACCTAAAAGGACAGGTCATTCCAAACACATCCTTTGGTGTTCACAAAAGACAACCACAGTGTATCCACCTCTCCAATGAAGCATGGCAAAAATTCTTTCCTGCTGTGGTTTAGCCTGCTATCATTTTTCATGTATCATAGTGACTTACCCTTTCCTTTCCTATTACAATATATTTCTTTTAAATAATCTTATCTATATCATTATGTCTAAATGAAGTTGTTCCATACCCTTAAAGTGAACTAGTATAAGCATATTAATATTTAGACAATCGATACTTAATTACATTTAGAGGGATTCATGATAACAACCACTTTTTCATTGTTCAGATGTGAGGTAAGGCACAGGAGTTGTTCTTTTTTACAGAATTTATCAATTAAGATCTATAAACACTGATGATACTAAAGTTCTCCAACACAATTCCTCTAATGATTATTTCAGCTGTGCAGTTGTACAGCATTGTTACAGGTGACACTAGCTTTTAATTCAAGAAGCAAATAAATTATTTCTTGTTTCCACAGCCCCTTTGCCTTTTCTTACCTTCCTTCCATTTTAAATTCTGCCTTTTTGATGAAAGCAGCTATTAAGCTACTCTTCTCCCCACCTCAAGTATTTTGATTGTTTTAGAACAGGGACGTGAAAAATCTATGAGCTAGTGTCTTAAGTACATCATACTTCCTTTAGCAGTTTCCTCATTGCTGTTTTCCCTTAATACCTTTTACCTCTTTCCAAACACAGACTGTCAGATGGAATTCATCTCACCTGACTTTCTTGGACTGCAACCTAGTGGTCTGTATCTGAGAAGATTATAGTCTTTATAGTCTGTCGTGACTACAGGCAGTGGAGGCTCAGTGCAGCCCTAACATGGACCTCTGACACCGAGGAGAAAGGCTGTGCCCTAGAAGTGCTTGCTAATGACTGTGAAAGGAGTTTACATAACTAGCTCTGACAAAGACTTTTATGCTATAGATGCTAAAATGAAGAGTCCTGGTGGGGCAAATGTGTTGGGGTTATAGTGTCTAATGTTTCCACATAGAATTATCACTGAGGTGTCTGAACATAGAACCCCATTCTGCCTGCAATGATGTAAGTTTCTAGAAAGAGCTATATAATTAGATAAAACTTCCACACTAGACTGTCGCGGTTTCTTTGATAACTGTTCTTGTAGCAATCTTCATTCAGTTCCTTCAGTTCCTTCAAAACCTCATGTTCTGGCTTTATTGGATTTCCCCAGTGACAGATAATTAGCTGAGTTTTATTCTCTAATTTGCAAGCATTTAGCAACCTATGAGGTATATCTTAGATTTTATATCCTAGAAAAATAATCTGATTCATTCAGTGACTCCCTACCTACTGCTGACTTTTTAAAAGGAAGCTCTTAATGCCAATGTCATATGAATAACTGTGGTTACTATAAAAAATGAAGAATATAAACATACTATATTGATCCATGTCATTATCTATTTACACGAAGATCCCTGCAATTATCTATTTTCAAGGAAGATAGTTTTTCTGAAAGTAATTGAGAAAGTTGAGAGAAGAATAGACTGTCTTGGGAGCAGTTCTCATTAAGACAGCTCCTCTATTATTCCATTATACTCTTACCTGTCACTCCTACTCATTCATTCATTCATCTATTCATATCAGATTCCCTTTGTATTTTATTTTGGTTTTCCCTCACCTCCCTTTCCACATCTGGAGTGGGATCACCCAATTTTCTTTGCAAATGCCTGTTTCATGTCCTGTGTAAGCAGGTGCAGTGCAAGGTCTATGAGCAGTCGAATTTAAAACTGATTACTTAAAATATAGACAGCCTAGATTCTGTTCCCCAGCTTTGGCCACACTCATTGTAGTGCTGAATAGGTATGAATAAATGTTCTAATGAAAGTATTTGGTTTTGTCTTTAAAGAAATGATCCTCTTCACAAGGTATTCATCAGGTAGGCAGAGTAGGGCAAGAGGACATCATCATGTGTGCAATGCTTTAACCATCTGTAATTAGAACAGTTCTTGGCATACTTTAAGTCAGTTGCGAGGCCATCTCATTGTCAAAATCAAGAAAGTTTAAAGGTGACAGAGCATCTCAATCAACAGCACAGACCACAGTAATATCATTAGTTTTGAACTGGTAGAGCTCAATCACACTTACAGCAAAGAAGTAAGTACTTTTCAGTGATCTTCACAAAAATCCTGACAGATAATATTAACCTGTTGGTGTCATCACTGTAAATATGACTACATTTGTGAAAATTTCTTAGGAAAAGAAATGCAAATATGTATTTACCTAAAAAGATATACAACAATGCCTTTTGTAGCTAGGTGTATTATTATAAATAGATTTTTCAAAGCATTTTAAGACAGAGTGCTCTTCTTAGGAGAAACGTTCACAAGCTAAATCTGAAAACTGACATAATAGTTTAGAGCATTAGTGAGTCGTCAGAGACTTGCTGTACACGAACTACCATCAAGTTTCCATCTCACTGCCACCAGCTATTAAAAATCTTACAATGTCTTGGACTTCTGAATTTTAATAGCCCCCAGGTGTTGGGAGAATGCATGTAGGAGGGAGAAAAATGCTGGCCCTTCCACTATCCCCAGCTTAATTCTTCATATATCCTAAGATGCATCCTGTTGATTTTAGGGCATTCGATTTGGATAGACATTCAGTCTAATTCAGTATAATAAAATGAAGACATTGAGAAATAAAAGAACCAAACAGGCTTCGAGGTAAGGACAGACAAGTGACATCCTGACAAATGCTCTACCAGGTAGATGAGCCAAAATGCCTCTATTAGCCCTGATAGCAGCCAGCTGGAGTCTTTGTTGTGCTCACATATCATACAATGACAGGCACTGGCTTTGGGCTATAGAGTCTCAGCCTCTTGCAGCTGGAATTTTTTGTAAATCCAACATAAGACCTGTTACTCAAAATTTTGGAAAGGATTATTTCCCCCATATCCTTTACAAAAAAAGATTCATTATTTTCATTGGCAATTAGTAGAGCCAATTAATTAATTTTATTGAAGCAGCAACTAAGTGTAAACCCAAAGGAAAATGCTACATATTTTGCTGAAGATTATATTATTGGAACAGTTGGCTGAATACCAGTACTTCGTTTTGCTTTTGTAAAATACCACATGTTTTCATATAACACCATAGCACATTTTCTTTCTTTGTTAAATAAAACTTCGTTGAAAATGCCAGTACGGAAGTAGAACTTCAGGAGTTTGTTTAGCATTTCATTTAGACTTGGGGACTCTTTTAAGGTTCTGTAAAAATGAAATTCACAGAGCATGCTTGCTGCCTGAGGCCAGCACTCTTCACCTCTGTGCCCTGTTCTGGAGGAGAGACACACTAACAGGCAGGGTCTTCCTGTCCTTCGGGTCTGGAACAAGCAAAGTGGTGTAGAATTTCCCAGTGCAAAATGCTAACATTGACATGCTGTCCTGGGAATAACCTCATGTCCCATAATCAGCATATGATGGTCAGCACCTCAAAGCCATTGCCTAGGAAGTTAGAGAACTTCCTGTGGGTTTAAGTGTTCCCTTGAACCTTGGGTAGGCATAAGACCAACAATGAGAGCTGTTTTGCTTTATGTTGCTCTCTAAGAAGATCCAGTAACTTCTAGTTTACTATTGAGACTACTTTAAAAATTATGAACTGTAAGGAGTCGACCAAATCTTACTACTCTGGATGGTGATCCATCTATATAAACTGTTTCATTATATTGCTGATGTTCAGTGTCTTCACTGCTGTTGTGCAGTGAATAGACTGCAGAGCATGTTTCTACAGATCCCCTAAACCCAAAGGTTCTGGGAAAAGGTGTGAGAAATTAAGTTGTCATTTTGTCCTAATATTTGGGGCTGACATTGTATAGTGAAATTACCAACTCCTGACTACCTGTCTCATCATACTGTGAGGGGAGAGGGTTTAAAGTAATTCACTACATCTTCATAATATCCACAAAGGAGCTGCTAGGGAAAAAAAAAAAAAAAATAAAGAGAAAGAAAGGGAGCTAGAACAAGCTTTCTGATACAGATGGACATGGATATTCTTTTATCTCCCCCTCTCCTCAGCGAATATGAGGAAGGAAAACCCCTCTACTGCTACATTAATTGGGAACAGAGGTCATGGCAATGTGGAATTGACATAACAGACGTGTATAAGTGTCTTAATTTGTCTTAGTCCAGCCATGAGATCAATAAACAAAGTGATAAATGAGTACACAGAGCAAACCTGAGACTGTCAGTAGAAATACACAAGCCCTGTGGCACATTACCACTCTCAACACAAAATGATTTAATATTTCTCCACAGTATCCTGTCTCTGTTTACCTTACAGCAAATATTGGCATGAGGAA
The DNA here is from genome assembly GCF_000696875.1 of Nestor notabilis. NCBI lineage: Eukaryota > Metazoa > Chordata > Aves > Psittaciformes > Psittacidae > Nestor > Nestor notabilis. Next base: position 29,179 of record NW_009934755.1, read on the forward strand.
AGGGGAGTTTGTATGAGTATGGTTCATAGAGAAACACCAGCCTGGGATTCCCAGCCCCTTTCCCTGTGCTCACCCGCTAGCCACCTTCAGGAATTACAACCTCTCTTTCTGGTATCTTATTATCACTTCCATTTAAACTTTTATGAGTGAATTACTGCTTGTGAAAAGAGGGGAAATGATAACATTTCAGATTGAAGCTTCTAGTTTTGAATCAAGATAAGATAAAAGTGAACCTACTTATTTTACAGTCAGTTCATCTCTCTGAACATCCAACTGCCCAGTTACAGTGTTAAACAATTTCCTTTGGTTTTCCTTTTCTTCACAGCACATATTGTTGATCTAGCTTAACCGATAGTGAATTGGTACTGCTTGCATGTGTATGCATATTCTGGAGAATCTTATACCATAACTCCATTATGGTCTAACCCATGCAAAGTTAACAAAAAGGTTTTTAATCATACATTTCAAGCACTATTAAGGACACCAAAACCCCTGCAATCCTTTACTAGACTCAACAGACTTCCAGAGTATTCTATATACCATTCACCCAAAGAAAAAATCTGCTACTATTAAAATATTGACATGCAGTACACAAATATTATCCTTCACATTCATAAGCTGTTTGCTCAATGGGAGCATTCAACTACACATCTATGAATAAGGAACTTAGACAAGAGTTATCTTATTCAGCGCTAATTTCAAAAAGAAAACAACCATAAAATTAAATTAAATATAACTTGCTTGACTAATTTGCACCATTAGATGGAAAATAGAGTAACTCAATAAGAACAACTTCATCAGTATTATTTCCTTCTATTGCAATACATGGTTTTACATTTTTGCTATTTGGAACTAGTTTATAATTTGCATTTCATGCATGACACCCTCATCAAGAATAACTGTGACAGTTCATTTCAAGGGATGCCCTATATTAGCGTAAACAGAAATAACATGAGTTGATGTACTGCGGTTTTGTGTACCAGCACACCCACTCATCCATTCATGCTGTGTTTTTGCACTACATTTTCTGTGCTTGCACTGCAACTGGATTGACTCAGTCAAGGACAGAAAGTTCAGGTGACTTATCTAAGAGCACCATGAGAAAGGGATTTTTTCCATGCTTGGAAAGTTTGCTTTTGCTACAGTTGTTGCCCCCAGCATTTCAGCCTTACTGGTGGCAATAATGAAAGCAATAGTTAAATAAGGAAGCATTTGATGCTATCGTAAAGATCTTGTTTCACAGACCAACACCAACAGATCATCTAAAGCCCTTGTCTTCACTAGCATGTTTGGCCTTGATAAGTGAATACTACTTGTGAATATAAAAATACAATGACAGCAGTAGCAGCATTATATATATTATGCTTGCTCCAGAGTGACTTTGTTCTCTCACCTTTGTTGTCTTGTAGTTATATGGCCATAACAATATTCCCACTTTCCCTTTGGTAGTACAACAATATTACTACATAGAATATTTTACCAATTTTGCCCAATATAACAGTGCAACTGACGGAGACCAGCTCACTAGGACGCCTGAAAGGAAACAGACGGACTACAGCTCTTGTGGCATGTAGCAAAATTTATTGAAGCAACTTCTACTTTTATATTATACGATTTCTTACTTACTTACGACTATACCATTGTTTATTGTTTTAGCTATGCTTTGATCATGTTTCGCTTTAATTATTTCACGGAACAGTTGCTATGTACTTTTTGCTCTGTTCCTTAGCTAATTATTTTCTTTCAGAGAGGTTCAGTTACAGGCACAGGCCATTCTTTATCTATACACTATTTAATGTTTTCTATAGAAACCAAAGAGGAAAAATTATATCGCTTTCAGGCCGTTCCCTCTCAGGAACGTGTCTGTTTTACAATCTTACTGACCCTTTCAGGCCAGCTCGATCTCAATCCTCTTCATGCAGCTATCAGGCCAAATTTCTGAATACCCAATACTCAATGTTTATCGACATCTTAAGCTCTGAACAAATCCATTTCTTCAGGGGAAGAAAAGTTATTAAGAGCAGATGGGAAATTAGTGTGATATTTTCGTTTTTCTTATCTTTACTACCTAGTAATCCCTGCAAAAGACGAATTGTCTTTGCAGATTATTATATTTCGATTCTAAACCTTTCACTGAAAGCTGAGTTTTGGTTACAAAGGAATTCCATTTTCTCTTATGCTGATTCATTCCTTGGGCAATATGTGAAAAGATTTCACTTTCTTCCTCATCCTATTAATGCCTTACCTATCACCTCTCTAGAACTTTCATTAGTCTTTCACTTCACTATATATTCAAAATATCCTGATCTATATATGAAGTACCATATGCAAACTTCATTAACAGCATTATTGTCTCTTTTGCACTAGTAATGAAGATGTTAGTAGGGGCCACATGAAACACTATTACCCACAGAACCCACTAGACAACTCCTTCTATGTAATGAGTTTCTTTTTTTCTTAGTCCGTCCAGCATCACCCAGACTTTTTTTAAGTTTAAAATGTTTATAGCCACTCCAGTTTTAATTATTTTTCATAGGAAGACACCAGGAGATATGTCATTGGCTCTCAAAACCATACAGTGTTTAATCGTAATGCTGAAACACTGTTTAAAAGAAAAAAAAATTGACAGGTCTTAGCAAAGTAGTAAGGCATGTCAAACATTTGCAATGTGTAGGGTTACAGAATCTTTGTATTTGAGACTTAAAAGTTGATTGCATTTTAATTGAGAACATGGTCTTAGGCTACCACTGCTTTTTTGAAAGGAGTGGAGCTGAACAAAAAATGAACTGCAGTGTTGTTGCAGACAGAGCTCGCTCCTTCATTGTCATTCTGTCACAAGTCGAGTGAGGAAGAAGCACCAGAAGCAAGGAAGTGGCAGACTGCAGGTTTATTCCACCATATTCTTGGTTGCTCTCTCAGTTTTCATCTGGGTCTTTCTGATCCATTTCCTGGCACATTTTCTGACCTAGGCAATTTTTCTATTTCTTCTTCATTCACATTCTAACTGTGCTGCTATGTCTGTTTAGGGGTTAACTCAACAATATGAGGCACCTTTTCAGTACTTACTCTTCACAGAAAACACATGGTTTCTTTCTACCATGTGCAAAGTCTGTTCCCAGTCTAACACAAGGCCTGCCACATCTTGAGAAGAGAAAAAACTGAGCGGCTTCTGGATTCTACCATTAGGGTGCAGAACACTGAGGGCATGACTGGAAGGGTGTATCCCCTTTGTCTATTGAGGACTGTGGCTATGCATTTTGGTCCTAAACTTGAGCCCATTTCCTCACCAAGATTGCTTCTACCACTCAAGCACAGAGAGTAGTCCAAGCTTGAGTAAAGACTGGGTAGAAAGGCAGCTGCCTCAAAAATAGGGGTGAGGATTTCCAGGCTTGCAATTAATGCTTAACTGTGGAAGTCTACAATCCAGTGCTCAGCTCAGCAAAGAGACAAGAGCTGGTGATGGAAGCTGACCCACAACTGTAAGCATGTTCGTTAAGTGACTTCCATTTTGGCTTATGGGTTTATAGTTCACGTTTTCATACATGAGAGTAGAAATTATTACGTGTGTTGCTACAAGTTATAAACCCAAGCCGTTTTTATTTATCGTAATCAGTTTGCTTACTGTTTTTAAATTACCTTTAAGCTAGAGTCCTAAAAGTAATCCAGCATTTTTCTTTCTTCTCAGGGCTTCTTCTATTATATAACCACGCTTCCTTACTTTGGCAGTCCTTTGGTCATACTCCAGTGGTGTGTCATAAAAGCTATGTCACTTCTGTACCATAAAAAAACCCCACATACAGTCAAACTGACTAATACACATGCGTGAAACAGATTAGCTACAAGTTGGCCGACTTGTAGTCTATAGTGTCTATACCCATAATCGCCTGGGATCCAGCAAAGTTTTTTAGCAATAACTTGTTGCAGGTCCTATCAGACTCAACTTAAATCCATAGAGAGCTATTTGGGTGTCAGAACTGTTGTTGCACCAGTTTCAAGGAAAACATTTTACTTTGAGTATTTGTGTGTCAGTTACCCAGCTTTCCTAGGGCCTCGGTAACATACAGAAACACCTGACTCTTCCTTCACGGAAACTGCTTTTGTTTGGCAGAGGGTGTAGTCAGCCTGAATGGGCTATGAGTACTTCTCACTTTTCTGCTCTGTGTAGCCGAGTGGTCTTGTCCTGGGAATGTTACGAAGAGACACACTGCTTCTGCAGCAGAGGCCATGTGCTTGGTCTGCACTACACCCACCCCAAAAAATAGCAGCTTAACAGCTTCCAACTTATTTTGTACTGCAAACAGTAAATACAACGTTCCTGTGTTGCAAAGTCTCAGTTAATAGGCTCTCTTGGACACACATGAACCTAGCACAGGTTTCTCTGTTCTTGTGCACTAGGTAATCTGCAGCTCAAGGACCCACCCAAAGGGAAACATGGAGCTGAGTATGTTTGTAGTGGCCACAGGTCTAAACATTCTTATTGATCTGATTACTTTTTTAGAAGGCTACCTCAGAAGCCAAATCTTGAAGATTACAAATATTTACTGAAAATAGGACATTCATATTCTACAGTTTTGTGTATCTTTCACAATTTATGTACTTTCATAATCAAGATGTTTCTAACATATTGCACCCCATATGCTTCCTTAACACCACAATCATCTTTAGTGACGATCATCTTCCCACATGTACTGATATTATTAGAATCTAATATAAGACTTTTTTTCAGGTACAACGAGTATTCTGGAACAGATAAAATCTAAACCAAATCATTAATAGAATCAAAATGTACATTTAAATGTTTTTATACTTTTTTTTTTATTATTTACATGTAACTGAAAGTAGAAATATTTTATCGATTAAATGAAGACATGTTAAGTTCCTCTTGTGGGTGGGTTAGAAAAGAAATTAGTAAGAAGAAAAATAGAAGTGTACAAAAAAATAACATGTTTTGTCTTTCTCAAAAAACAAGAGCAAAGACCATTCAGTAAAAGGAGAGAAACAAAGATGACAGAATTTTTTTTCCCCACAAAATGTGTATTTGAAATGTAGAAACTGTGGCCATCCTAAGCTTGTGAAATGAAAAAGATGCAAAAGGGATTTGGTTTTTTCTCTGCTATCAATGATATTCATAATAATCTTGTTTAATGATGACAAAAATTACAGAAAGGGTATTACATCTGTTGCTGCAGTGCCTACAGATGGGTTTCTTGCTCTCTTATCTGTAGTATTGGTACCACTGACAGACGTTAGATGAAATGTACTTGTGATTGGAGCTGAGGTGAAAGTTTCTAGGTGATGGTTAGGCAATGCTGCAGGTCACAGGCAGGCAAACAGATATTAGGGAAATTCCCACAGACTTCACTGATTTAACTCTTACTGTACTATTCTTTATCACACAGCCTTATTGTCTATCCTTTTAACATGGTACAATTCATTTTTAACTAGAGGGTAGCTGACACGGAATCATTAGCTGCAGACTGAATGTTATATTCTAATTCTTCATCTGCTTCACAATGCCTGGTATTAAAATACTTAAAAAAGATCTAAAGGATAAAAATGCTTGTGGGAAAGAAAATGTTATCTATGTTGGGACCTTTCATATGATTTCAAAAGGGAGAGGATTTTTAAAAAATGAATGTAACTTGTTCATGTAAGTTCAACTCTTATGCTTAATCTGACTATCCTGATTACAATGTTTTTATTACGTTTTCTGATTACAGGAGATTGGAAAAAAATGGTAGAGAGGGGAAGCTGCACCCAGACAGCACTTCTTACTTATGTGTGCTGTGAATCACTTTCCCCCTCTGTTTCCCCATCTAAATGAAAGAGGTAATACCACTACTGGCTGCGTACAGGTTACATAAACTTAACTTCTGAGGTTTGCATTGAAACCAGTAAGAGGTAGCAGTATGTCCACACAGTGTAACACTGTGCATCGTAGAACACCTGAACTAGCATTAACCACATGAGACATAGACCTAGCCCAAGTATAGTAGAACTAGCCTATCAGCTTAGTGTAAAGTTTATCAGAGTAAGGCTATAAAATTTTCTTCCCTCATGCACCTTTGAAATTACTTGTCTTTATTAAATTGCTCATAGATTTCTGCATTCTAGAAATGTGCTTCATTGCTTGGGATTACTCTGTCTGTGGTATATCTTTTGTGACTTTACTGTAGACAAACATAATCAATATTTTGTAGAATGTAGAGGAAGAGGAGGGGGTGATCATCTTCCGACATATGGATGTCCATACCCATCTCCAGGGTTCTCCCCTTGCCAGCACAAGGTGCCTCTGTGTACCCTTGTCTTCAAGCTAACTCTGATTATTGCCATCAGGAAGTAGTACAGAATACAGTGGAGTAACAGTAGCCCATTGAAATAAAAAGAAATGTTGACTGTACAAAGCTATGTGTTGTATTTGCAGTGATGTGTATTCCCATAAAAATCAATTAAGGCTTTGTAAAAACACAAGGTGTTTGTTAATGTCTTCAGTAGACATAATTATGTTTGGACATTAGACATAAAAATAAAACAAGTATAAAGTAGCCTACCTTAATATTAAAAGGTTACATGGTTCCATAAAGGAGTAATAAGAGCAATTAGCCTCATAGTAAATTTATATGTTCTGCTTAAACGATAGCAGTCCAAGCAATTAAGGACATTTTTACACCAACCAACTTCAGAAGTTAATAAGTCCAACTGTATTTTATACATTTGTGGAGTTAATGCAGGAAAATATTGTGTACCTGGTGGTATTAGAATACAGCTTTGAGTGATGTAAGTGAACCATGCACCCAGTACATCTAGCAGGATATAACATATATAATTAATAATTACAGTTTAGGAATACAGATATAAATTAAAGAGCTTACTGATAAAAGTATGTTTAAGAATTTAATTTGATTTCCTGAAAAGGAATCTCTCATACCTGTTAATTGTTTTCTGGACCAAAAGGATTACGGCCATGACAGTGAATTGGGTTTGTGTGATAGAAAGTTTATTTGCTTGTTTTAGTAGAGCTAAAGCTAAAACAAAAGAGCTACTTAATTAGATTTTGCTGCTGTTACTGAATGAACACACATTGCTCATTAACATGTTTTATGTGACTGCTCAGATGGGCAGACCCTTTTGAAACAATTCTTATGCTTGACCTTTAGAGTTAAATTCTGCTGCTGAAATGAAGGTGTCTATCTTCACAGATACTCCACAGTTTCTGGAAGAAACTCCACAGAGCTGGAAGATGCAGTACAGCATTTGCAGGAGCCCAGCATCTTCCTGGAGCAGTAAATGGAAACCCCAGGGTGGTAACCACAGACAGGAGCAAGCATTTCCCTTCGTCATCACTCAGACAACTACCAAAGACATCAGCAAAGAGCAGAGAGGAGCACAGCACCTTCACCAGCCCCACCAAAAAAAAAGATGCTTCTCAAAATATGTGTAAATGAGGCCCTTACTGACATGGTTTAATGGTGGACATGGCAGTCCTGGGGTAAAGGTTGGACTTGATAATCTTAAATATCTTTTCCAACCTAGCTGATTCTATGATACAATGATAGAAACAAATGTGCCCCATTTCTGGCAGAGGCTGCAGAGAGATGCATATCTGTATTACAGAACCCTCTTGCACTCCTGAAGAGGGTGGTGGCCTAAAAGCTCTTGATGTGGAATGGCTGCTGGCCTGGGCCACCTCCAGAAATGCTGCCGCTGGAAGATTTCGGCAGTGGCACTAAAAAGGATGGCTGATGGCTGCAGTGGGACAGGCTGGGCTGCAGCAGCGGCACCACCAGAAAAGCCCCTCTGCCCATGCCTGCCCCCTCCCCAGCTCCACACGTGAGGAGACACCTGCCTGGCAGCCTGGCTTCCACATGCAAGCGGCGGCCTCCAGAACCACCATCGGCAGAACAAGGGGGCTTTGTCTCCATGCCTCAGGCTCCCCATCCAGACCTCTCACCCCACTGTGAACTCTGCAGATGGCACCCTGCCAGTTGCTGTGCACTGCTAGTCGCCACAGTGCCTGGCCATCAGACACAGCTTCCCACCAACACCCCTCTGGCTCCCTGCTATCACGGCAGGAGCAGGGCTGCAGCAGGGCCTCCCTCTCTGGGGCACCGCCGCCACCACCTCGCCCTGCTGCAGGAGGGTGGTGGACATGGCCTCCTGGGCAAGTGGGCATGGCATTGCTGGCCTTGCTTGGGGAGCCCGCGCTGCAGGCTGGGGACTGCCCAGCTGGCTCCTCTCCAAGTCTCTGGAAAGCTGCAAGCCAGATCTGGGTATGGGTGGTGAGTTAGGAAAGAGAGCTGGAGGGGAACCTTGAAGGGAGGCTGGCTGGCATGGTGTGCACAAACACATAGCTACAAGCAAAAATGGGAACTTTGCTTCTGATAAACTCTCTCTTCATAAAAGAGTAATTCTGGGGATGTGAGAAGCTTGTACCTGATTTTATGGGAATGCAGGCTCCACACAGACTTGCTGTCAAGAATATTGCAAGCTCTTTTAATCAGGTCTTCTGTCAAGCTTTGGGCTGGTGTGTCTTGGTCTTGACATAGCCTAGAGGCTTAAAACAGGAGTGTAACAGAAACAAGCTAGGAAATCAGTTCAGGGAAGCTAGTAACAAGTGCTAGGATGGCTTTCATCAGCAAAAGGACTGCTATGGCTCCTTCCTGCTCTGTGTTTGCCCTGTCTGCACCTTGCTGGGCAGGAGGGAATAAAAGGAATATTTTTTAATATTTTTACTTTACTAAATGTAGCTTCCCTTGTAACATGAACCACATGTTTTGTTTCAGGTCATAACACTCCTATTGTTACCAAACAAGATTTCTGTACAGATCACCCTGGCAATATTCTCATTACCTACAATTTGTCATGTCCTTTTTAAACAAAAGCTTGCTCTCAGTGTAAGTATCTCAGGTATCACCTTTGGTCTTCCCATGGCTGCAATGTAAGCTTTCTTGTTCAAATCATTCTATAAGCAAGTTGTGTCATTACTGCTCTGTCCAGTCCTTTTCTCCCTGGGAAAAGAGTATTTTTATTTGACTCTGGTTCTGTCCTCCTTAATACACCTTTTATTTGAAATTTAACAATTCTGGCTGGCTGCGGTTTACATTTCCCATTATTCTGCTATGATTCTTCAGTACAATTTTAGCAATGCTAAAGTTGGAACCAGATGAGCATCTGCAATGTCAAACTTGATTTCTTAGTTATTTTTCCTTCAAGTCTAATACCAGGTAACATTACTACATATGTATGTCCCCTTTTTGAACAAAAACATGCATGCTTCTGCATAGGTGTTTCAAATACTGACTGTGGATGATCCTATAAGATTCATATAAGCAACTGTTATGAGATATACTATGTAAGTGACCTGTCTGTTCAAGTCTAAAAGGCTAGCAAACAGTAGAGGACATTGAACTTTTTGTAGCTACTACCCTATTCTAGAAACAGAGATGTGAGAGAAGGGGTGCATTGCTCTCTCATTTGCCAAAACTCTTACTATGTAAAATTGTTGTGGTTTAAGCCCAGCCGGCAACTTGGAACCACGCAGCCGCTCGCTCACTCCCCCCCACTTCCTTCCTCCCCCCGCTCCTGGAGGGATGGGGGGGAGGATCGAAGGACGGTAACTCCCACGGGTCCAGTAACTAAGGTATAATACAAACCACTACTGCTACCAATAATAATGATAAGAGGAATAACAAGGGAAAAGGACACAACTGCTCACCACCCGCCGACCGATACCCAGCCCGACCCGAGCAGCGATCTGGGCCTTCCGGGTAACTCCCCCCAGTTTATATACTGGGCATGACGTGCTGTGGTATGGAATACCCCTTTGGCCAGTTTGGGTCAGGTGTCCTGCCTCTGCTTCCTCCTGGCTTCCCCTCCTCTCTGGCAAAGCATGAGACTGAGAAAGTCCTTGGTCAGAGTAAACATTACTTAGCAACAACTAAAAACATCGGTGTTATCAGCGTTGTTCCCAGACTGAACATCAAAAAAACACAGCACTGCACCAGCTACTAAGAAGGAGAAAAAATGACTGCTATAGCTGAACCCAGGACAAAAATATAGAAGAATCAGTGAATAGCTTGAATTTCTTTTCCCTAATGAGAAATGTGTGTGAAAGTATGGTGAGGGTGGGGTGTATAAATGGTCTCAAACAACTTCCATTACTACTTTCCTGGATTTGTTGAGATATAGTGTTAATGTTTTGGTTTTTGGTTGGTTGGGTTTTCTTGGTTTTTTTTTCAGGTGGGCAGAAAAAACCCCACCAGAGCTTGAATTTAAAGAAGCCAAGTTGCACTGAACACTAGCACTTTCATAAATAATAGCACTGTTCTCAAACTTACAAGATTTAGGAGACCAAACCCACTAAATATGAAGTAGCAAATAAATCTCCACAGTAAAAAAGTTACAATACTTTTTTTTGTTATTAATAGCTCAGTTATGGAGACATGTAGCAGAACTGTGGTAAGATACACCTGAAGGATGTAATCCCGTAATCTTAAAAGGACTGTGAGTTTAGATTATCCTCATTCATCCCTGTTTGTTTTCCAGGCATGCACAGAGAAGACTTAGCTGCCTGCTTTAAGGACAATTTATTTAGTCACATAAGACACCTGACAAAGTTATTGAGTTCAGCATACCTCAGCTAGTGAGAAAAAGAATCAAACCAGTTAACATCCTCCGGGGACCTTTTGAACATTGATGTTTGACCTATGCACCAAAGGCCTGCACACATTGCTGAGACTTTGAAAAACTCTTATTGTAAGGTAAAGTAGTAACATTTGGGGTTTTCTTGACATTCAGGGGTGTCTCGACTCATTTTGTTTATTTTTTACTATTTTCCATTGGTGAAATGAAGGTAAATTGGGATTTGTGCATCTTAAGCTGAAAATGCTGAATATAATTTTACAGAAGCACGAATATTTACTACATAATTTTAGTGTATGCCCTAACATTAGAACACAGTTGAATGTAGATGAAAAAGAATATAATATCTGTACTTAATGTATACATTTCTGGGTGTTCATGTTTGTTTTATAATATGCATATTCTTCCCCCTTCCGTTAAAAACACTGTCTAAGCAAAAACTGATGATAACATCTCAGGAAAGATTCCCACCCATGGCAGCATAAAGGTACCTGCTCGTCTTCTGACTGGGGTCATAGCACTGAACCTCAAAGAGCCATTCTTCCTTGTGTAGCTCAAGAGTGGCCAAGGGGAAAACATGGTTTGACTAATAAAGCATGGCAAATGATCAGAGTCACTTTCTCCTGCTTGGGCCTCACATTGCAAAGCCAGAGACCCTGTCAGAGACAGAACCTGAAAGGCTTTTTCAGTGTGAAATGTCCTGTGTTGCCAGGGTTGTGGATACATACAAGAGATAGAGGAAGCATCAGTATGGATTTTGTGAAGCTAAATGCAGAAAGCTCAAAAAGTCTAAGTTTATAGGTGTTTCCACTCTTTTAAATTGGGAAACATTTTAAATTCAAGAAGAAATGCAGAGCAGAAACTAAAAATCTGAAATTTGAAAGCAGAGCAAATAGAATAAGTATAAATGTTCCACAGCACTTTTTAATTTTTTTTTTTTTTTTTTTTTTTTAACTTTAGAAGCAGCATGACTTTTTTTTTGTAAAGTTGGGTCATTTTAATGATTGCAGAACCATCTTAAAAGTTTGAGCAACACGGAACTTTTCTTAAGCTGTGTTTTTACTGAATGTAAAGAAACATGAAAGTTATATTTTAGGCTGTGTACCTTCTAGAAAGTAGTAGGCTTACCTTCCAAAGATTGTCTTTATTCCTGAATAGAAATAAGTCTATATAGAAATATTCCTATTCCTCCTAAATGTGGATGCTTATTCTAAGCTGCATTTTGATGAATTAGAAAATGTACGTTGTTCAGCCTGTCAATGTTTTAATATATCAGTCAGAATTGCTCCTCATTTTCTTTTGAGTCCAGTGAACAATTGTGATGAAAGTCAAAATGCATTCCTCCTTTGTAAAGGATATGGAGTTTATCTCAGGATTAAGAAAAAATGAGAGAGGTTTTTTTCTTACATAGCAGAACATCTTAGTCCAAGTGTAAGACTGGAGGAATGTAGTACAGCTATGAAATCTCTGTATACAATTAGGAGAAAAATTCACATCATTAGGTTCTGGATAGATATGGATTTCTATTTTAAATAAAATGGTTTACATTTTGGCACTAAATAGATCTAGAAGATCCCTTCTGTTCCCTAAAAGATTACATCATGTTATCAATGTGGTTTCAGGTTTATGCAGTACAATTATCTTCTACATTATACCCAGTTGTCACAGCTGCACTGTAAAATTGTGCCATGTTAAAAACCACATTCAACTTTTCTTAAGTTGTACATTCTCAAAGAGGTTTTGGTGGCCTGGAGAAACCTCCTGCTCATAGAATAAGAAATTTTGCAGTATGGAGGACAGATTCCTTGTGCTTGGTATGTGTATGGTAAACTTCCACTGACTAGGCCTGAATACGTACAAAATAAATCATGGTCCCAGAAAATCCTCTTTTTTATAAAAGACATTAAAAGTGACTACTATGTTTAGAAACCAAGGCTCATGCTTCAAAATATATGTAAGCAGTCCATGAGCTGCTGGAGGTTGGTGTTTCTGCAGCATGTTTCTTCACATTTCCAGGGACTTGCAGTCTCTCCAGTCTATTTTAGCAACCCCCACTGCTAACTTCTCCCTCTACGTATCTTTTCATGGAGCATATGGTAGGTGGCATTACTCAGCTAACAGATGTGCCTTTATGATGCCTGAAATTTGTACTGTGCATGCAGGGACTTGTATATAAACAGAGGTTGGTAACACTTGATAAGGTCATTATACAGGCTATTTTTGTTATATGTGTCAGCAAACTCCAGGACTAAGAGAACGCAGAGCCATATATCTGACAAAGACCACATTTTTATATGTGGCTTATTGTAGATGGGCTATTAAGATTATTTGATTTATTAGCTTTTTATGGGCCTTCTGCTATGCTAGTATGATGGGTACCTTGGCAGTCCCTTTCATTAATATCCCATAATAGAGTATTTATGATACCACCACTGACTTGTGGAGACATATTTTACATCTCTGCATAGGAAGTTAAAAAGCTGGATAGACATGAGTTTAGTGTGAGGGAGTAATAAAGAGGTCTGGTTACAGTTACAATAGCGTGACTGTTGGCTATGCTAATAAGAATGAGGTTTTACTTTAAAACTCAAGAATAGTGCAAGGCTATTGGTCTTTCTTTGCAAACAAATCCAGTAAATATTGCCAATAGAATGTTGAAAGTAGACAAGCAGACACTGCAAGCTGTGCTGGATAATGCAGCCCCTTGAGGTACTGTTTTATGTTCTTCTGAACTGTGGGTTTCAGGGGGGTCTCCCTGGCACAAGTTGATTAGTCCCAGCAGACTCAGTCCTCTTTTCTACAAATGACAGTGAAAGCAAATTAGGTCAGTCAGTTGTGAGATCTGAAAAATCCCCTTTCTGTGCTTTTGAATACAAAGGCATATAACATACACCAGCTGAAACCTGTGTTCTTTCTCAGTGTGCCAAGATGAGCTATTTTAATCTGTTACTGGGAGAATAATAAGGAAGTTCTTTAACAAGGATGAAAATGCTACTGGGCAACATTGAGTCAGATTTTGCTCTGTTTTACATATGAAATCATTGGAGTGGGTGCAGAATAAGCTATGGTACAATGGCTTTTGTCTTGATATATTCTAATAATTGCTTAATAATTGCTGCCTGAGTTGTGATTCAGTATATTAACCTCTATCCATGTTTGCTGGTTTTGGTTTTTTCCTCCCAAATACACTAAAGTGTACTAAGAAAGTGGTAAACATAGTCTGAGATACCCCACTATACTGTTTGTCCTCTTAAAGCTGAATACATGAATAGGCATTTGCAGACCTTGGTCCTTTCAGCACCAAGGGGTGGAAAATGCAAACAAATCAAACTGTATTTGTCAGTTATTCACCACAGGTGTTAACTAACAAGCAATTGGTCCTTCACTCATTATTATGACTCCTTTTTTTATTTTTCACTCTTGTGCGATGACTTACAGCTTCAGTGATCGAGGCAAAAAAAATTCTGAATCAGATGACAGACATTCACCCAGGACAACAGGCAACCGGGAACTGGGCCAGAAGACCCTTCCAATCCTCAGGGCAAACCTAGAATGACCAAATGAATTTGGCCTTGAGAGAAGGGATGAGCAGCACAGTATGCTGATCTTTCAGCTCCTTGTCATACCAATGGGCTGATTCAGACTCTGGAGGTATATCTTTCTCTAGCTGATAAAGCAAGTCTAGAAAATGGGACACCCTTTAGATTGATAATACTGAGAATCTCATCAGTCTCAGGGGTTTCAGCATTTACTCTGCATAGTGCAATTTGAGTCCTTTAGGAAAATTATGGTTAGATTTTTCAAGGCAATGTTCATGAAAATCATATTGCAGTTTCTACTTAAATACACATCAAATATTCTCTATTAATTGATCTATACAATTAGACCAAAAGACTTCTTATTCCCTTTGATACTTAAGTACTCAAACTGTATGCCGAGTTTTAAACCTATCTAGATTAGTGAACTAAGATCGTGCACAGTTGATTTTAAGCTATCATTTGCCCTTTTTCCTTTTTCCTGTGGGAACTGACTTTCCTTATACTCAATTTTCATTTAAAAATATTTGGGCACCTCTCTGGGCAATCTATGCCAGGGGTCAGTAACCCTCACAGCAAAAAAGTTTCCTGATGTTCAGATGAAACCTCCTGTGTTTCAGTTTGTGCCCCTTGTCTAGTCATGGGACACCACTGACTAGAGCCTGGCTTCATACTCTTTGCACCCTCCCTTCAGGTAGATCCTCCCTGACCCTTCTTTTCTCCAGGCTAAACAGTGACAAGTGTTGGAAAACATGCTTCTAAGATTTCCATGTTCTTTATGTGACATATGTCTTTATAACTATAGTCTCTTTCTGTTGTCCATTATGTATTAAAAGATTTTTCTTTCCACTGGGACTTATGATGACAATGGGCATTACATTCCCCTACCCACCAGCTTTGTGTAATCTGTTGACCCATTTCTTATCTTAGCTGCAAAGTAAACAGAAACATAAGCTTGTTAAAATCCAAGTTTGTCAAACAATATAATAATAATATATTAGTCTATATTTTTTTAGCGATTTTTTAATGTATTAAAAGCTATTCAGTCATATGTTGGAGATACAAGTAAACCTTAGGTTTTGAATGGAAAACCACTTCGTATGGCAAGGAATAAACATAAATAATCTAAGATGCCTATTGGAATAAGATATCAAAACTGAAGCAGCAAAGAAGCTGATTCCTGTAAGAACAAAACCCATTAACGCTAACAATAGGAAGAACTTTGCATCATTAGGTAGACCAGAATTGAGCAATCACCATAAAAAGGTAACTTATGAGGAAATAATCTAATAGTAGATAAAGTGTTGCTAAAAGGATTGTAAACAAGTTACAGAATATCTTAACATATGATAAATTATTAGAATTTAGCACTCCAGTGCTGGATAGATGTTTTCCTTGGTCTTGCTTCTTGGATAGCATCACATGCTAATTGAACCTACAAGACCAGCTTAAATATATACACTCAAAATTTATTATATTTACAAATGATATTGTTGGGATTAGCTAGGTTTCTAGTCTGGAGAAACAAGGAATATATGATCTTTATGTTTGTTAGTAGACTCCACTAACACTGAATCAACTACCAACTCTCAACAAAATTTAGCAAGCATCAGATATATATTCTTGTTTAGTGTTTTGTTATATCCAGCTCCAGGGACAATTCTTGCCACCAATTTATAGAACCTCTATCTTTCCTTCTAGCTCTCCTTCTAATCCCAGGAAAACGCTAATCCAGTGTTCGGTGACTGCTAGACTACTTGCTTTTGTGACTGTATGTTTGGATTTATGCTTTGTGCATCTGCAGTGTGTTCTTTTGTGGACGTGCAACCTGGTGGACTAAAGTAGTTGCCTTTTTTAATAGTATCTACACATTTTTCCTAAATAACAGCATTCATCAAATTTAACCATCTACCAGTTTCTCAAATGCTTATTAACACCAGTAACTATTATGCACTATAAACACAGATTCTGACTAAGTTAAAGGGGCCTGAAATCCATGTGGTTGAAAATGTGTTGGCTCTGGACAAGAACCTGCAACTTTTATGTTCTTCACATAAAAGACATTCGCTTCTTTAGACGAATGGGTTTTGTGAGTGAGTAATTGGATTTATATAACTTGTTAGTGATATAAAGAGATTAACACTTCAAACATTCCTAAATGGGTGTTTTTCAGAAGAGATTTGTTATTCCAGATTCTTCTTCCAGATTCTTCCAGATTATTTTCAGCTTGTCATTGAAATACTGCTATTTTTCCAATTGCTGTGCCAAACTACCAGTGAGTCTCCCATGTGCCTAGTTACACAATGCTCACAGTGCTGAAGGTAATAGGACTCTGAATCAGCTAAGCACTCAGTTTGCAAAGTAAAAGTATCCCTGTAAGGTACTTTTGTCAGGCATCTCATCATCACATCTCCCAGGTGAGGGATTCTGGGCTCAAGAGAATAGCGGAAACAGGGAATTTCATTTAACTTACAAGGGAAACACAATGATCAGGTTCAGCAATCATTATTACCACACCACAGTAGAATATGAACAAAGCTCTTACTGGACAAACTTGGCATTGCACTGAATCAAAGACAACAGGTTTTTAAATGGTTCTGTTTCTCAGTTCAGGGCTTAGTTAATAAAACACCTAATCATTAATTATATGATTTTATAACATTTTATGTATGTGTCATGCAGAAATTAACTAAAATTAAGTAATTTAGGAGATATTCCAACATTACCAACTATAACACATATCAAGTTTTATTTAAAGGGGTAGGGAGAGGCTGTAGCCTAAAAATATTACTAAACACTAGCACAGCATAAGATACTAAGGCTATATATTTTAAAGACTATACACTAATACGGTACATTATAAAGATTAATTTTAAGACAGTGCAAGTCACTGCATTTCTTCTTTATTCCTTGTAGTGTACTAAATATTAAGTTTGCAATAAATGTAATGATAACACAGTATTCCAAGGCTTTCTGTGTTTATATGGAGGACAAGAAATAAAAAGTAGCTATCTAGTATGCTTAGTACATATATATAGTTAGTACATGCATAGTTATTGTGTGAAGTCACAGTGAAGACACTTTCCTAATGCTGTATTTATAAAAGATGGTTTTATAGTAATCATTAGTCGTGATCTCTACTTAGAACTCAGAGCACTTTACAAATTTATGTATGAGCATCTTCCCCATTAACAAATGAGGGTATTGCAATCCCTAATAAGAATATGTTCTAAATATTGTAAAAAACCCTATGGTTTGATCTGAAATGTTGCTTAACTACATAATGAAGGGTTATGATATTTGATTATACAGTTTGGATTAAAATGATTCAAAAACATAAACATCAATAGTAAAACAGGGTGCATACATATTAATATGTAACTACTGCACAGTGCTCATTTTCTTCGTAAAAATTTGTATTCAAAGATCAGACGGTGATAAGACACCAGCCCTGGGAATATAATACAAGTCTTCCAAAGGCCAATGCTATGCACAAAGATCATGGCACACTAGCTCGGAATTGCAAACAGACCTTTCCCTGTGGAAGTCCTCTTTTACATATACAGCTTCAGAGGAAGACAACTACTGTGACTATCAGATTAATAATATATGGGTGGGGTGTTTCTAATATTTTCCCCAAGAAATATTAAAATCATATTAGACTGGGAAAGTTCCATAATATCTCTGATCATTATTTTAATGCATATAACATCTTGTTTCAGCCTATATAATTGTGCAGTAGCTAGAGATCTTTTATGCATAACAATTTTGTAATAAAATTCCTTTCTTAAAACTGCTGGTTGGAGTGGAGATATTCTACTGTCAGTTTCTGAAAAAGATGAAAAAACACACAGCACAGGGGAGAAAAGCAATAAATGGAACTTTCTTCCAGGCATTCTGGCCATTAATAATTGAAAACCCTTACAATGATCTGAGCCAGATTAGTAGAACAGGTTTTGAAAAATTGCCTGTTGTGTTACCTCCCATATGAAGACAGGCTGAGAAAGTTGGTGCTGTTCAGCCTGGAGAAGAGAAGGCTGCCTGGAGACCTCAGAGCAGCCTTCCAGTATCTGAAGGGGGTCTATAAGGATGTTGGGGAAGGACTCTTCATTAGGGACTGTAGTGGTAGGACAAGGGGTAATGGCTTTAAACTTAGACAGGGGAAGTTTAGATTAGATATAAGGAAGAAGTTCTTCACAGTGAGGGTGTTGAGGCACTGGAATAGGTTGCCGAAGGAAGTTGTGAATGCTCCAACCCTGGAGGTGTTCAAGACCAGGCTGGACAGAGCCTTGGGCGACATAGTTTAGTGTGTGGTGTCCCTGCTCATGGCAGGGGGGTTGGAACTAGATGATCTTAAGGTCCTTTCCAACCCTAACTGTTCTATGATTCTATGATTCCTCACTAACTATCCCTTCACACTTGGTGAATGGCTGAAAGCGTCTGGCACCTATACTGTACAGACATTGCAATGAAGTGTATATTTCTTACAGCCTCAAGTCCAGAGAAGTGTAGAAGTCCTGTGCTGTCTTGTCTCTGCGAAGAAAATATTTGTATCTCGAGAAAGAAATATGGCTTGATTTGAAATACTGCTCAAGAGATCCTAGAACTTGATTGAAATCATCCAGCTTTGTATTAAAGTGATTTTTGACAATAGTAAAAGCATTGCTACAGTGTAATTACAGCCAAGTCTGCCTGTATTTTGATGCTGAAAACTTGGCAAAGCAATTTTCACCTGAAGTTATTCTGAATGTATTTGTGATACTTTGGATACTTCCAGAGTAATTTCCTATATTTTGTGAGACTCTATTCCCAAGCTCTCTTCTGCACTGTGGCTTTCCCTCTTTTCTATAGAATGATGATAAGTATCCTTTTCATTTACCTTCTGTTTTGCATCAAGACATCCTTTTCACCAGTTCTTACTAAATTATGAAAGTATGTACTCTTTTCCATTGTATTCCACAAGGATAGAAAATTAGTATCATTGTGATTCCCCCTCCTCAGCCTCTTTTTTTTCCCCAGGCTAATGGACAGACTGACTCTCCTTTCAGATGGGTACACCTGTCTCCTTTCAGTTATCTAATTTAACTATACATGTGTAACATTTTAGAAACCTCACTATTTTACGTTCCCTCTCTTTTCCATGAAGCAACAGAGATATTTAGAAGATGGTCGAGATCATGGCTGAACTTTCTATCCTAGCAATAGAAAACTTTACTAAGATCTTATTCATAACCTAAATAGTCTCTCTTCCCTTTCTTTAGGCATGGGTGAGACCAGTCCTCATTTTTGTTAAACAGATTTAACAGTACACTTTGTATAACATATGCAACTCATTTTTTCCTCTCAAAACTTTGTGTATGTGGTTTGGTGGGTGAAATTGGAATACTTCACGTTCCTGCAATCTGTCCATCTCTGACAGCTTAGTTTCTTTATTCAGTGGCTGCTCTGGTGCTGATAGAGGTGTCAGAAGAAATTGCCTATCATAAGTGTGGGTTTGTCACTCATATGAATCAGTTTTACCACAGTTCCAGAGCATCCCCAGAGACAGTACTAACTGCTTCATTTCTAGATACAAAGTCACTCTCTGAGTTTCTCAGTATGGACATCTGTGTAGCCATTCCTACAATCACCTTTTTCAACATTTAGAATACAACTATTAAAATTTACCCATTATTTCTCTGAATTTAGCTATGAAGCTTTCAAAAGGGCCTCAGTAGTATTCATCCCAATTACCATTCATGTTTCTAAGGTATTATGTCTTCTATCCCAGAGACAGTACATATTTTAACACATCTTGACACAAAACACCTTCTCTTACACAAGATGCCTGAAATAAAAAAAAAGGTTAAGAGATTTAAAGCAAAATTGTGGCTTAGTTGAAAGCCAGGGTTAAAGAGATACATATTTTTCAATTAGATCTTAATTACATGCTGAATAGAAAAGAATTCTAGGTATTTCCTTGGGAATACACGGCAGTCTGAGAAACTAAACTCAAGAACTGTAGTAAATGTAAAGCCTTGTCAAGGTATCTTAATGTTTTTGTGAGTTTTTTGTTTAGTTTTGTCTTGTTTTAAATGAGCTACTTAACAAGTGGGATGGAACTATCTGACATTTTAGTGCTTTTTAACATTTGCAGTTAGCCAGTAGACGAGTCTTTTGTAATGTTTCAACATCACAGACTAATTTGATGATGTAGTCAGATATTTCTTTGATACAGCCCTGTTTGTTTAAAAAGAATGCACAAAAAATCTATTTATTAGATGCCATTATAGTTAAACAATAAAAGGCTATTTCTTTGCCCAAAGTTTCAAGTTTCATTCTATATAGAATTCTCTCACCTCTTAAATGTGTAATTCTTACCTCTGCTTGTTGTCTTTTCACAGCTTCTTTTTGAAGGATTTTTGGATGTTCCCAAAACATGTTTCCGTCAAATGATACCCAGTAAATTCCCAGTACACGTTTCCCCTTTAGTCTTCCACTTGGTCTCTGTTTTGGGGATCCTGTTGTTTCAGATAAAAGAAAATACATCTTTTATGCTTGATCTTAAACCTATTGTGAATGATAGGGTTGTCCCAGCATCCACAAAGTTTCATCAAACTTTTATCACACTTATTTTCTAATCTCAATCTCATTTAAAATGAAGTAGTTCCAATCTGCTTGACATTTTAACCTGAGGCAACAACCAGAATACAATCTTTGCGCTCTAAATGCCTTGTTTGTTGTGCTTTTATATAATTTAAAAAGTATCTGTAATGGATACAATGTCTGGTCTGGAATGGCATAGGTCACACTGCATGTCACTTTGGTAACTAATTTTCATCCAGCTTTGGAGTGAGTTAGTGAATAAGATGTCCTTATGTGAGTACTGACTGCTCCGGTGCAGAAACAATCAAGAGAGACTGGTGTTTTTGAAGGCCTTGAGACTAATACCTAAAATTAGGCATAATGTGAAGTCAGATAATTCAGATACAATCCTATGTCTATGTGAGCCCTTCCCATGGCCTGGAATGGGCCAAGAAATAAACTATCCTGACCAGCATGTTAGAGTGGCATCCTGACAGGGGTCAGATAATTTGCTATAGAAGGGTGTGACAGGTTTTTTAGCAAAGTCGGTGTATGAAACTTATGCTCAAATAACCACAATATCAAAAGTATTTTGGTATCTTCCACCACGCTCAGTCTTAAGCCCTCTAAAAATAACCCTTAATTGTTCCAGCTGCAAATGGCATCAGTATGATGATTCTGATCACATCATTCAAATGTAGTTTGTATGTTTATACAAAAACTTGCTTGGCTTTTATAATCTGACTTGTGTAACTCCATAATGTTTGAGTAGAAAAATACCATAGAAATTGCATAAAGTTTACATAGGACAAAAATTATGTGCATGTTAATCTCTATAGCAATCTTTCATTCGTGGCTCCTAGTATGACAAATTTTTCTGCTTAGGTTCCCTAATGATTCTTATTTTCAAGGACAGCTATTCATACTTTGCAACATTAGTCACTTACGCTGTAAATCAAGGCCCATGACTGAGAGGTATCAACTGTAAAGCAATTTATAGGAGCAACAGCAATATAATAACTAGTATCAACCAGTGTTCATGGTTAGCACCATTACAACCACCTGGCTCCTATTCATTGTTCTCCACCTCATTCTTGCCCTTTCATTGTCCTTCACCTTTTAAACTCTAGACAACTCCACTCTTACAGCAACAAATTTACTGGCAAGCTCTGCAACAGCTGAGTCCATCCCAGTTGCTCTGTGCCAGTCAGCCAGCTGGTAAGCTGTGAATGACCTGAGAATTGGCTTTAATGCTGTTTCACAGACCAAAAAGAGACTCTGCAGTATTTACCTTACGGAGGTTTTTTTGTATTTTGCTATGGCATTGTTTGCTGATCATGGTTGTTGGCAGAGAAAGGTTTATATGGAGGACGGGAAAGAGAAACATAAGGAAACCAGTTAGGGAACTGCACTTGAAGAGTAGAGAGGTATTTCCTAAAAGTGAATGAAGAATTCTGCAAAATACGAAATTCAGAATAAATGTGGACAGTTAAAATATCACCCCCATTTCCATAATTGATGTAATACAATTTAAATTTACTACATGAGCAAATAAATGGCTAACTCAGGCCTTAATGCTATTGAGTACTTTTGGGTTTACTATACATGCATTCTTTCCATTTGCTGTCTCCCACTGCTTGTCTTAAAATCTCTCTTTTTTTTTTTTTTTTTTTTTT